>NW_019104115.1:0-62766 GCF_001856785.1 Myzus persicae | reverse complement strand
GCCGCCGCCACCGCTGCCGGCGACCGTGGCGGGGGACGCGCGCGACGGTCGGCGGTGTCTCGCCGCAGACGGGACGACCTTGGTGTCCGCCACCGCCGCCGCGCGTCTGCTCTAGCTGCCTGCGAGTATCGCTTTTTACCGCTGCTGTGCCCGCCGACGCCGCATAGTGTCTGTCCGTCCGTCCGTCTGCATGTCTGTCTGTCTGTCCGTCCGCCTGTCTGTCTGTCTGTCTGCGTATGCGCGTCCGTCCGCATATTAGGTATATACGCGAAGAGTGTGTCGCGCACCCGCCGCCGCCATATTGTTGTACGAGATATTATTATTAATGTATGGGGCCCTCGCCTTGTTTTAAGTTTTTTTCATCAATGTTTTCAAAAGATACCTGTAAATCGCGATTGTTTACGTATACGCTGCCGATTTTTTCCCCGAACGTTCAGTTTTCCGTTTTTCTTTTTCATTCCTTTTTCCCCGACGTTTTGCGGTCTACAACAAGGCAAATCTCGTTGCGTTTCCTTGAATACCGCCCGAAACACGGTTATGGTTTATTGTGTACATACATATAATGCGGGTACTTACGCGCCGGGCCGCAGTGGATTTCGCTTGCTCGTACAGTTTCGATTTTTTTTTATTTCGCTCCTCGCTTGCTTGATCATTATTATTATTATTATTATTACAACTAATAATCTTTTCTATCGTCTGTACGCACAGAACACATTACAGCAGTTTTTCCATTTTTTCTCTCCTATTTACTGATCTTTCTATTTATCTGCTTGCTACGTACTCGTCTTTCTCGTTGTCGATCGTTCCTCATTTCTTGATAGTTCCATCCGTTTTTAAATTTTTGTTTTTTTGTTCCTTGATAGGCGGATGCTTTCAAAAAAACGTTATGACTTAAATTTCATTCTCTACTCCCTCGTCTCTCTCCACTACATCAAAGTCACGTGGTTAATACTACATACCTATATATGTATGCCACACTACAGAGGGTTTTTTTCGTTTTATACAGGTCCGTCGGTGGATTTTATTTCTCGAAATTGTATTATATTTTTACATTATACGGTTACATAATGCGTATATTGTACTTACAACTACGTGAAGCGTCTTTGTTTTGTTTTTTAATATCGTTTACTTCTCGGTGTGTTTTGATAAAACGGTTTCACTTTTTTTCTCGCTATAAAACAAAAATGGCAATTGCAACTACGGAATGAAAAACTACGTTGCTCGAATCTGTGGCCACAGCTGTATTCAACACAACCCTGTGTGTGCGGTATGTTTGTAAGGTAAACTTTATTATGTTATATCGCTAATTAATGTTCGTTTTGTTTTTATGCTTAAACGCTAGTTTATTGAAGACGGCGCCACTTTTATTAGTTTTTTTTCTATGTGTATATCTCATTTTTATTATAAATAATAGTAAAGTTTTAAAAGTTTCATCTACATAATATTATTATAAACATATTGTGTAGGTTCATTCTCGCGGAGAAGCTTATAAAATATATGTATAGCATTAGTATAATATATATTGATAGGTTGGTATATGTATAGGTACGTATAGCCGTGTAGGTATTATTAGGTATTATTTTCAAAATCTAGAATCATTCAACAAATTAAACATTGAAATTGAATTTCTAATTTTTATCGTTTGTGTATAGATAAAAACACAATTGCCTGTATATATGGAATCGTCGTTGTATCCTATAATATGTAATAATCACATATATAATTAATAACTGACGACTGTTTTATTTTAACCTCGCATTGTCATTAACACGATAAATCATTTTTGATCTTTGCACATGTATAATTGTATAATATTAGTTATATTACACACCATTGGGCCAAGCAATGTGTAAAAACAGTTTGGCTCGTTTTTAGTGATTTTTCATAGAGAAAAAAAGGTTTATTGTGTACCTATATTTTCCCTAAAAGTTTCTTAAAATATTCAATATTTAAATATAGGTATGTAATCGTTTCGTTTACCCGTCATATTGTTTTGTTTTAATGTAGGAATTGGAGCCTAAACATTAAAACATGTGGAGTTCTTCTGCCAGACTTATAATACCTTATTCAATTTACCTACATATACAACGAGTATAATGACTTGTGAATGCATAATATATTATATGAAATTAACGTATGAGGGGAAATATGCAGTTTGAAAATGAAGTGGTGTGGTATAGGTGGTAGGTATACTCTGTCCACGAAAACGAATCACAATAATAATCATACTACTATAATATTATATAGCTACCGGTGAAATTTAATACGCTTATAGAAATTTTCTCGCCCGTCTACGCGCGTAGGTGCCACGGAGGCCACGTCAATTTTACACGTCTCCATAATGTTATATGTACCTACGTATGAAACCCGCCTGTATAATAATAATAATAATAGAGGTAGGTAATCGGTCGTTCTCGTCGCCGCTGCAAATTTCGTGCGCTATTCGCGACTGGTTGGGGCGCTGCCGCGACAACGAAAACGCGTCCATTTTGTCGGCCACCATATTGTTATAGTATTAATATAATATATTAAACGCACACGTCGTCGGTCGTATATAAAAGGTTTTTTTTTGTTGAATTAATCGCACAATATTTATATTCCGATGACTGTGCACACCACCGCAGCCGTTGCAGCCCGTCGGTGCACACACACGCGCTGCAGACGCGCCACGCGACGTTGCTGTACTGCAAACAGTATTATATTACATATTATTATACTCGCGTGTGATGCGTGGTAAAATAATAATTTTAAATATCCGCACAGGGCAGCGATATTGTTATTATTTTTCGGACCGATCAGCAGTTTTCCGCAATTTCGTATGTTGTCGTCGTCGCACGATGATTATAATATAAAACCAAACTTTTTTCTCTTCAAAAGCGCGCGTTGTTCACCGCTGTGGTGGCCCATTTTTTTTCGCTGCCACGTTTCGCCGTCACACGCGTGATGGATGATGAAACGTCTCGTCTGTTTCGCCTCCATAGTCATATCAGTATTCAGTTGTACGTAGGTACTATATTATATCTGTATGCTTAATATTTTACTATCGGTATGACTTATATAATATGACTGTCGCCGCCGCGGTTTTTTATCCATAATATATTATACCTATAACTACTGCAATTTCGCGATTGCCCGGACTGCGTTTAGGAACCACTGTGCTCGGTTCGCGCTTGTTCTTTATAGCGCGCGTGTAATATACGACCGACTTTTTGAGGTCAATACAATTTAATATCAGTTATACGTGCGTGTGTATGTTTTACCACGCAGCACATTTGCAATATTATAATATACGCTATAGCCACCGCAGCCCGATGGTCGCGAGTGCGCACCCCACGAGTCCGATTGTTGTTACATGCATCAAACGCGACTAAAAAATTGTGCTGCACACGATCGACGACGGTATACCGGACATTGATAATGTAATTTATTAAACGCCGACGTGGTTTTACAAATTGTGTAATTGTCGTTATACATATATATATATACATATATACAGAAGCTATTTTAACAGTATAAATTATACCTACTAACTATATTCATATTGTATGTACATATAGGTATATTATGCTATATAGTCGAATAATAATAATAATAATTGTATGTACCACTGCGGAATAGCGATGATTATAACCATTACATGATGTATAGTATAAGTTATATCGAAGATTATTTGCAGCAGTGTCGTCATTTTGACATTTAACCGTGGGATGAAAAATAATGACATACCTATCATTATTCTACATCGAAATTGAAATCGACAACTCACAATATTATTGTATATACTGTCTCTGATGCACGTGTAATGCTCACGAGTGAAAAAGTCGAATGGCCGTTCTTTTTTCCTGGTCTGATACACAATATTGTGTTGGGAGTTAAATTATTTACACATTATACGTTCACTGACAAATGTATTAAAATTTCAAGTCAATTTTATGGCTTGCTGTGTTATATAATATATTAGAGCGAAATATGTCTCTAAATGTTGTCTGGCGCTTACTGGAATATGTCATAACACTTAAGTATAACTTTATTATTTCGATGTTACTTTTCATTTCGTCATAATGCCGAAGTTTTCTACTCCCTACATTGTTCAAAATCTACATTTTTGTGACACGTGATCGTCTACAGTATGTTTAGTAAACTTTCAACATCTACATCTGACACTTAATCCCACGATACTATTGACATTTCTTAGAAATCAACACACATTTGAAGAAAAATATTTCGAGTTGAAACAAAATAATTTCACATAGTTTTAAAACATTAATACTAGTTACTAGTTAGTACTGTGGATTGTGTATCATGTATTTATGTTTTTTAAATAGTTAAGCAAATAAAGTTCTAATTAAAACTTAAAAGTATATGTTGAAGTGACCTGCTGCAGCATAGATTTATAAATTTCAATAACCATACGTTTTAATTATTCAAAGTGTTGCAATGTATGGAATATGAAAATTGAAGATGAAAAATAAATAATTGGTTTTCTAAATATTTTTTATTTGAATTATGTAGTAAATATTATTTGACAATAAGCACAAATTATGACAGGTTTTTAAGAATGACATATAATACCTGAAAAAATAATTTAGTTAACTTTTATAAAGACAGAGCACAGAGGAATCCATAAATGGTAGATAGAACTTCCTAACGTGGAGCAGTGGAGTTACATACAATCAGTAGGCAATGGCTCCATGTTAGTATGAGGAGACAATTTGATTTAACATTAATATTACATACACAATTATTAGTTGTTTTTAGGGTTTTTATGAGGCTTGAGAGAACACCTGAGACGAAGTATATAAGATGAGAAATGGTTGTATGTAAGCTATTGGATAATATTATTATTTTAATTATAAGATATTAAATATTATATAAAATTGAAGTTGCCTACAATTCTATTATCTGTTTTCTTAAAGTTTATAGTTTATACACTATAGCAGTTGTACAGAAAGCTGTTTTCAAGTATAGGTTACATTCAGAATACACAATAATATTTTATGAGTAGTTTATTATTGGAAATATAGCAGTCATCGCCTATTGACACTGATAATAATTATTAGTCAATCTAAATTCTAGACTAAATTAAATAATAACGATATTGACCTTCCGACAGAAAAGTAAACTTCACCTCAATCAAAATGTGGTAAATATTGACATAAGCCACAATAATTCCAATGTACAATAATTGACATAAATTATATTTTTTAATATTTTTCATGTCTGCACTCAACAACGAGACTTCATAAATAAATAAGTGAATGTTATTAATACAGTAATTTGCTATGTTTGGGATAAATTGTAAGCGGTCAATTTAATATGACGTCGAAAAAGTGAAAAATATTTGAAAAAGTCTTGAATTCGGGATTTGAATTGAGTTATAACAATAAAAATAAATTACGTCATAGAAATAGTTTTTCAAAAATGTAAGACTGTTAAAGGTCGCATGCAAATAGATGTAAGCACGTATGCCATAAAATGATTTTTCGATTTCTAATTTTGGCTAGTACTTAATATAAACTAATATAGAAATATGGCATTTCTGAAAATAGTTGTCTTTTAACTTTAAATATTGTTAACTATTTAACATACAATAACTGCAAAATTATTTCTCTAACAACTATTCGCGAATTTAACATCAATATATCGTGGAAATTGGACAACACGTGATTATATATTTGATATTTATAATTGCTGTTATCATTATATTTATATTTTAAACTAACAAGAGGTCAATTATTTTCATATCACTTATCATACATTAACTGTTCACCTAAAATTACTCAACAAATTCAAATAACCTGCACGTGTTGTGATTTATTTCTTTAATTTGTTGAAAATATTTCGATCAATAATTTCGTAAATACCTACTTTAAATCTATGTTTGTGTGAATAATAGATTACATATTCCCAGAGACTTATTGAAATGTGTATAAGTATGACACTACTTATAGGTAGTTAAATGTTCAAATAAAATATTGGTCCTTGTATATGGGTTTTTTTTTTAAATTACTTATTAGCACTATTTTATACTTGACTCCACACTTTTTGTATCTATATAAAACAACTCTGCTTTTATCTAATTTAATGAATGATTATATAAATATCATATTATATATTGGTATATAATACCTTATATATGTTCTTATAATTTTGCCAAACTTTTTTCCTGTTGATTACGTCATGATTCCACGTGTCTTAATGACGAATTAAAATATATTGTTTATGAGTTTTATCTTTTATAGCTTCATATTATTACACTCGAAAATAAATAGACACACACTATTCATGCTGATGTTAATAAATAATTATTACCACGAACATCACCCATTATTTTTCATTTCTTATTAATAAACTAAAATACGATTTTATAATACTATGTGTTCTGTTCATTTTCAATTTCCTAAAAGGTATAGGTTTAGGTAGATGATTCAAAATAATTTCTTATTTATTGTTAAGTTCACCAGTTAAGAAAATGAAAATGATAAAACAAGACGAACAAAAAATACCCACGCAAAAGCATATTTGATGCCCGAACAATATTGGTCGCTATGGCTACATGTTTTCACTTTTCCGTCTTTATATGATCGATTGTTTAAAAAATAAAATTGTATGTTTTACTCAAATGATAGATAGAACGTCTTTAAAATATTTTTGATTTTATAAATTACGGTAACACGCACTAGGTACATAATAATATTTTATACGATATTTTAATTGCTATTAAATGAAAACTGTTTATAATTAATAATCATATATTTGTAAACATTTTAATACTGGAAAATTGTATTTGAACATTCTCAATTATATGTACTCGTTTGTTTTATAACAGTTATACCTTATTTGCTTGGTGATTAATATTTTTTCAAAAATTTGACGTTATTGTTTTTTTCATATTGGTAGGTACCTTAATCATACTATATAAACTGTCTTTATACACAGGTACATGAGAATGAACTAGATTAAATTGTTTTTCACTACATTTCTATATAACATCTTTGTTCAATAAAATTTTCCGTATTCCCGAGATTGAGCAATTACATTTATATTTTAAGCATGTACAGGATCCAAGGAGAAATGGCTAGGCAACTTGTATACACGCGTGCTGTATTGTATGCAAACACAAAAAATTATGTTATGGTACATAATATTTGGTCGGTTTGAAAAAAAAAACAAATAATTAGGGTTGGACGGTGGGATAAACTCTGTAACTATTCATCATGAACATTATTTTATTTATTTTTATTTTTAGTTTCTAGCATAAACTATTATAGCTCAACAATTATATCATTTAAACAATCATGAACCTTAATAAAATATTTTAGCCTACTGACCGTGATCTGTGAATTATTTTTAACAGTTCGATGGAGACCATATTCAATTTATTTAACAACGCTGCAGTATCTAATCCGATTACATAGCCGATTTTATTTGAAACGTTTGAGTGAGACTCGACATTTTTCTGATTACAATATGAGCGTATAACGTTTTAAAATAAATACGTAGGATACAAGTATTATATTATGCCTACCTACTTTAGAATATAATAACACAGATTATCTAATCGATGGTGTACACTTAATATATTGTTATTAAAACGGTACCACTTGTATCCACTATAATTTATAATGTTATACTTATCACGAATTTATTATTGCTCTACCCACGCTTTCATAATTAAACGGTAGTTATTGTTATTGTAGTTGATATTTATACTAAACAACACCTAAGTCGTCACACACACTCAGTCCATCATATGATATTATATATTCACCGATTAGATGGGTACCTACCCTACGCGTCCGTTACACTACGCATGTTAAAATAAGTCACATATACGGTCACTATAATACTTATCCAGGAGACGGTCGAATACCGCGGTAAAATACCTGACAATACTCGGTAATGGCTCGGCAGTCGGCTATACCTGCACAAAAATCGCTATTTGGAGCATAGCTTCCTCAAGTTCGTCGTTTATCGTGTATACATCACTTTGGCAGCACAATTGATTGTGGATGATATGCGCGATAGCGTTTTTGAAATAAAAATAATCATTAAGCTTTGGTTCCCTCAACAACAAACAAATAATAAACAAAAAGCATCATATACTGCATAGCACTCAGCCATCATCAAGACATTCTTAGTACGCTTAAAAATAATTATTATATAATTCGCACCAAAGCGTATATCTGAAAAGTTAAAACTGAAAAGACATCAAAACTCTGATACTCATCATACACAAATAGTAATATTTAGTATTTTATAATATATCCATCACACTTCACTGAAAAGTTTGGGGTAGACATGGAAGAAATTCTGGAGTATAAAATACAAAACAAATGTTATTTACGTGTTCAGAACAATCAACATCAATCATTAGCAAATGTATAAGCCAAACCTATCTCACTCGTTTTCCGTAATCTATGATTGCAAATTGCAATAATATTTTATCCTATCATAAATATTTGGCCGAGTGCGATGACTGAAAATACATTGAAATTTTTCCAACTTGTGCAGAAAACACATGTTACAAACTTACATGTAACGTCTAATATGATTAATTTCTAACTACAGCTTATTAGCATATTATATTTTAACTGGCCTGCTGCAGTAAGAAATTGTAACAAGCGTAGAAAAGACATCAGATTTATGGGGCCTAGGCCTGCACGAAAAACTTAAAAATATAAGAGTTGAAAATCCCTGTTCAATTGATTTTTTTTTGTTTATACAATGAACTAAAATACCATTCACATGCTGCGTACATTGATTCAATAAATTGTAGGCAAGGGGTTAGAAAATGTTTCCCCCAGGCGAAAACAATTGTAAATGAGGCACTGGTAATAGATTTATAGGTACACAACAAATAGTTATTATATAGCGTTCAACAACGTTACGACGTTAAATCAATTGTTAAAATGCATAAAATAATAACAGGAACCCCTGATTTATAGTCAACTGATTTTCTGATGACATTTTATCGTTCGGAATGTCCGCCACATTGCTCGCGATCGATAGATTATTATAAGTACCTACTATTGTTTTATATAAAATTGACAATGTGCCGGATGAAATGTAATCGTTGTAACGGGCCGCCGTGCCGTTGGATTAGCACAGTAATAATTTGCACTTGTGTGCGCAACGTAACATAAAACATTTTGAATTTCAACGAATTTTCAGATCATACTGATTCAGAATTTTGGTGAGTTAGTTCACAAGCCTGTTTATTGAAAATAATGTTACTATAGGTATGATGATGAAAATCTGGAAAAATTGAAATTTTCATTTGCAACTAAATCAAAAGTAAAATATATACAGTTTTTGCAGGTTAATGTACTAAATATTTTCATCGTGATTTAGATTCTATACACGTATCGTTGAACCGTAAGTCACTCGTAACTTAAAAATTCAAATCCGTGAAATTTAAACAACTGAAATATTTCACATTTAGGTATTATACGACGTTCATTATATATTATACATCGTCCATATTAAAATAAAAGTGGAGAAAGAAATTGTATCGATCTTAAAATATACTGTAGGTATATACCTATTGTATATAATATACACTGTACAATTGTATAGTTATTACTTATTAGTTATAACTTATAATGTACATAGGTACAAGAAAAAAAGATATAGTTCATTAACAAAAATAACAAATAATACTGTATAATACTAGACAAATATATAGGCGGTATTTAGATATAGGTATAGTATATATATATATAAACTATAATACCATCATAATGTAGTATATAGGTACAGTTAGGATTAGTAGAAATAGTGTAGTAGAAGTGGGTGTTTGTTAAAAAAGCTGCCGTATTATTATATATATGTTAGCGACAAAGACCGACAGTCAATAAAAAAAAAATATTTAAAGAAGAATTTTTCTCTCGCAAAAATCGCGATCGTGACGTACGCACAAGACGAACATTCGTGAGTGTGTGTATAGTATTTGTATTATAATGTGTGCAAAAACACGAGCAGCTGGTGTGTGTGTGCGATGTATAGACATAAAGGTTCGACGACCTCTGATGATTCGGAGGAGTCGGGGAGGGCGTGTATAGAGAAATCCGTATGTGTGCGCGTACGGGCTATTAATATTAACTGCTGGGACCGGATTTCACTTGGCAAAAATCTCGACGGTATTTCGCGAGCACCCGATGTTTAGCCTGTGTGTGTATGTGCGCGTGCGCGTATATAAGTATGGTTTTAAAGTGCCGTCAAGATGAATATACGTACCAATCCTTTTTCTAGTCGCTCTAGAACCCAGTTAATCGTGTCGGCGGGTCGTCGCTAGTCAGTGGACGATAATATGTTAAAAGGCGCCGTTCTCATTGCCCGCTTATACCAGCTATATTATACTACGCATAAATCATCGTGCCTACCTCTACCTACAAATTACATATTGCATAATACTATAATGTGCGAAACCGTGTTCTGCAGAATTATGGTAACATTATCACCACGGCTGCATCACCCGGATAATATTATAATATGCTATATGTGCTGTGTGTATTCACGAGAAGAGCCCAACAAGAGCTCGACCTTTTCGGAAGTGATGCACGGGGTCTGTCACACGCGCGTGAGTATCTGATATCCGCTGCAGGGCTTATAATTAATTAACCGCCTTTGCACTCGACTTTCGCGTGTCTCGATTAAACCAAAACGCAATCCGACAAATACATTTACCTACATGCTAATAAAATCAATAAGAAATATTAAATTCCAGGAGCGCGACTCTTCTACATCACAGGTTTAGCACCGGGCGTACATCGAACAGTTCTTGATATTATCGTGCGAGTTGGGACGGTGGCTAAGGGGTTGTATCGGATATTCTGAATTCAGTTTCGTGAAAATCATATTTTCCGCAGAAAAAACTTAATATTAATACCATAATAGTATTACATATAATAATATAATATACAATATGTATGTTCGTTGTTCGGTGCTGTCACGTAGCCCGTAGGTATATAATAATGTAACCCACGCCACGGCCACAACCCTGCGTTAGACACTAGATTACATGTTTAGCCGGGCATGGACGGCGCTCTGCAGAGACCGCCGACCGATATAAAAGAACACAAATGATTACACAGAAACGAGAGAGAGAAATCGCACGCTACGGTTAAAGGGGAAAAAGAGAGATGAAAAGTAGCTTAAAAGCGAATTTTCCATTGTTCATTCGCCTCACGTATATATACTGCATATATACAATATATGTTAGATCTCTAATGAAACGGAAACTTGCTTGTGTGTTATTCCTACATTTAATATATATTATACATGTAGATAGATATACATTTATTTTTCTTTTGAGATTTTTAGTAGGTTTGGGTTTTTGACATTTTTCAGTACACGTTGTAGCATAATTTCTTTTGAACGGCCATATACGGCATGATATTATATAATATTATTATATTATACGCCGTCGTCACTTTTACGAAAAACGTTTGAAATAATCGCCCTCGAGGCGAAATAGCGACTAACGATTATACTATACAGGGTGATTCATTAAGTTTATCCACCCCTTTTTTTTTAATAATGTAGTTGTCTGAATTCTGATTTTTGGAATTTTTAAATATTAAAGGCCAATTTTTCAAATCTTCGAGATTTTTTGCATTACTCATGGCGGTTATGTGAAGATAAAGCTTTTGTTTACCAATTGAAAATCTTTTTTCTACTGCAAATTATTTAGCAGATAATTTTTTTGAAATTGTCGACTCATCAAAATCAAAATTTGAACTAGTAGTTTTTAAGATATTTAACTTGGTGTATTTAAGATAATATGTCCATGATAATATAAATATGGGGAATATGCCGGTATGAAAATTTTAATAATTATTGATATTAATCTATTAACATTTATAATTTGTAAAAATGCTAAAGGTGTAATAATAATTATTAGGTATCTAGATTTTATATTTTTGAAAAACTATTTTTCACGGCTATTATTTTTATTATTAACATTTCAATAGCTGAGAAACTGATCAATCTAATTTCGAATATCAATATGAAAAAATTGGGAGAGGTGAACATGCTCGGTGAATCACCTTGTATAGTATAATATAATATGTTAGGTATATTATAATATACAACACGAAAACACATATATGTTACGTAGGTACAGGAGTCTACGTATAATATATAAATTATAATAAGTTCAATTTTTGTTTTACTCAGAATATACGTACAACTCATACTGTTATTACGATTATTAATTCTTTGACCCTCAGTTTAGTAGCTCTGTGCTCTGGTCACCGCGCACAGGACGGACGATAATGCCGCACACGACGCTCTAGGGATCAACTTACAGCGCGGTGGTTCGTTCATATTATTAGAGCGATTCGGTCAAATAGCCCCATGTAATATCCTATAATATTGATTTTTCGCACACACACAAAACTTTGTTTTTGATTTTGAGAATCTTTTAAGTTGACTTTTGCATTTTGAAGCAACGATCAAAAGTCGACAAGCGGTCGTTTCTCGTAATACGCTTACACAGTGCGCTACACATGCTAAATTTTGCTGTATACCAAATACAACCACACGTCGATTCTTTTATTTATTTGCCAAAAAAAAAAAATACAAGACGACTAATAACGATTATTATTTTTACAACAACTTCTCCGTCGGTACCGGCACCGACGTCGATCCACCCCATTGATTAACGATTATTATCCGACTAATAATAATTTTATACGATTCGTTTCACCGTCTGCGCGTGAAGCGGTTATATTTTCTTCCGGCATTGTCCTATAAATAAGCGTGCGTTACACGGTTCTAATGTTATATAATACGAATTGGACATTAATCAATTCGACTAAATTTTTATTCATGTTTCGCTTATTGTTTGAGTCCGAACGAAAATGTGTATAGTGTATAATGATTACATACATACTTTTGTTTTCATTTTTTGTGACATGAAATAGGTACATGAACGAGTGATATTTCATAGTAACCACGAGAATACTGCACCAAGGAGTTTTGAGCGCTTGTGATCATAGATTCGGGTTATATGGATGGATTTTAGATTTCAAATCATTGTAATCGGCTTAAAAAAAATGATCAGCTTTCTGAAATTTGTAAATTTGAAAATAAGATTTGAAGCATTAAATAAGTATAACGATAGTTGTTTGGAAGCAGTTTGCACAAAATATACTGAATTGAAATAAGACGTAATAAATTAAGAGGATGTCATATCAATGATAATTTTACTTGTCTCTCGTTAGTATAGAACAAACAAGTACACATACATCTAACGTAGTAGATAATGTAGTAGTATGCTAGGGTTAAATCACTTCTATTAAAAAATGTAAGTATAATAGTTATTTCAAGGACATTCAGTCATTTCATTAAAAACATATTAGTAAAATGTTATTCCAGTCTAAGGTTTTTAAAAAATACATCAAAATAATTACTGTTTAATTATATAAGTTTTTATATGATATAAAAAGTTTACAAAATGCCGTTCTTCTAAAATATAAGTTTTATTTTTTAAATTACTCTTCAATAATTGTAGATACATCTCTGTGATCTTGGTTTTGCTACTTTTCAAGTGATCTATTACCCATACTTTAAACAATGATAAATTAACCAAAGTCTGATCAAATTTATTCAAACTGTAGCTCACGATGGCTTATATTTTTATTAATTATCAATGATGAATCTATTAGCGATTGCCAAAAGACATCAGTAATAATAATATTAAAAAATAAGTAACACGTCCAAATCCTTGCAATAGGCATTTTAATATTATGTTTAAATCATATTTTCAAAAATTTTTACGTCTCCTCCCACACACGGCAAACAAGCCGCTGCAGTGCATTTTATAATACTCATATCGATATCACCTATGCTATATTATAATAATTATTGACTATTATTTCTATACCTAGATAATTATAAAACCGCAACATAACATTTTGAACACACGCGTGTAAGTCGGTGGTAATAAAATATTGCGCTGCTGACAATACAACACTATAATATTATAATAATATAATACTATTATACGATATTATGTACGACGATATCCTTTGAAACGAAGAGCCGATGGCGCACAGTGCCGCACACAATAGCACGTATATGCTGTACACTGCACTTGTATGTATAACATATATTACACACTTTGTGCGCGTATGGAGGGTTACACGTGTGCCTCTGACGTCGGGTTTGGGTGTAAAATTTGCAACGTCACCGCAATGTATTAGGATCGGATAAAATTTTTTGTGTCTATACTACACATACCTATACTATAATATAATATATATTATTATGTACAAACGTACTACAGAGCGATGTCGTTGTCGCGGAGTAAAAACAAAAAAAAAAAAAGAGGAAATTCTTTCGCTATCTTTTATTGCTAGCTCGCTAGCGCGCGCGCGCGCACTAAACAATCGCGCACGCACGCACCCACTTGTCTTGCAGCGGATTCATTCGTCCGTCCGTCCGTTGGTATGATATATCATTTTAACGACGTGCGTGCGAAACGCTAATTATTATCGTCGGCGTGCATCGCGTAAGTATAATAATATAATAATATTGTGTGTAGTGACCGGGCGTTTACGTTGTGTATAGACTGTATTATAAACGTGTTCGTTCGCATAAAGTATACCACTACCACATCGTTGGTATAATATAGATTAATAAAAAATTCAATAACAAACGCGATTCCGGGACACGCGTCGACGTGACGCGCGCGAGCGGGTGACTCGCCGGCCGGTTGACTTTGAAATATAATTAATTCAATCTGTGTACCATACCTATTTTATTGACAGGGTATGCGACACACAAACTGTCGGTGCCCATTGTTTTCTTTCGACGTACAAAATATAGCTATGGTTTGTCTTGAAAAACTTCACCTCGTCCGGACGACTCCGATTGCGGTTAGGTTAGGTTAGGGCGATAATCACGTACCAACGAAGGAAAACACCGTGACCCACCTTATTGCTGTGTATAATTATAATTAACTTTTGTACAACCCACACAACCAGGGTACGTTTTCTGTTTCTGCAGAAATGTTAGCGATGGGGTGAGTTACAAAATAATTAGAGTTAATTCTAAAAGTGTATTATAATTTTTACAAACATTTTTTCTTTTGTTGAAATTTTGCAAATTTAAGCAGGTATAAACATCATGGTAAGCGTTAAGTGAGTTGATATTTTAACTACAATATGTATTTTATACTGTTCTCGTAAAATTATAAAAATGTCTCTTTTAATATTATATTATACTTATGCCTGATGGAGGCTGTAGTACAGCTGCGCATCTTCAATTTCATGTCATCTTATATTCACTTAAATACCTAGTAGCTCTTATAGATACAGAACCTATAAACGGTATGATACATATGGCTTTATGACTATTGGTATGTTTGCTATGTTTTACTATATTATTATAAAGTTAGTTAGGCGTATAGTCAATTTTTAAAGTATTTGGAGTTCTCGTAGCGGCGTAGGTACTAAGGAGTGACATTAATGGTGAGTATTTGTTTACACGACTTATTCAAGAACTACTGAGCTTATGTTTATGTGGTATAGCCGTTGGTGTGTGCATTTGTTTTTTTTATGCATAAAATACATGGTCGTTAGATGTCAATTATAAGTTTAGGTATACGTAGGTATACCGTTTATCCCTACATATTATTACGATCATATAGAAGCAGAACTAACCAAATTATTTTTCAATATTTTGAAATTCTGCTGAATAAACATCTAAAATTGTATTTAGAAAATTCATTCGAATAGTAATACTAAAAAAGCAACGATTTCAATATAAATATTCGATATACATAATGTTTGTAAATAATAATTTTAAACTGTTTTCTAGAAAACAATGTTCTTAGGTATAATATTACTTAACTATTATCGTTAGTTCGATGGTGTGTTTTTTCTAACTTATCTCTGTATAATAGTATATATGCTTTTATTTTGTAGAGCCATGTTCATACCGATAGAGAATATTATTCTTATATGAATAGAAAACATCGAAAATGTTTATATTTCCACGAATACATATAAATATACATTTGAATAATGTTCTAAAAATGTATTAAAATACAAAGCAGTATTCAAATTATTTTATTTGAATACATTTATATGAATTCAAGTCTCTATATGTATATAGATATCATTAATGTCGGAAAAATCAACGTTCATATAAGAAAGGATCGAGGACAACTTGTGTTGCGTTTTCTTATAACATATAATATATCGGTGTATATATTATGATACCTGATGTATAGACTTCATGATTTCGTTCCGGTCGCCTCAATGCGCAAATAATATTATAAAGTATAAACACATATAATAATATAGCTATATACTATTATATAGTCGTATGCGACGGGGTCCATGTGTTTGTGTTGTGTCAACTGCAGCTGCATATTATGTCCTTTACACGCTTTCTAAAGAAATATTTCACAAATTTAGACGAATTGTGTTTTTTTTTTAAATATTTTTTTTGTTGTACCTCTCGACCTCGCGGAATCTTCTAAATGCAAATATCTCTTCAAACCGGTTACGTATACATTGAAAAAAATTCGCCTATATCAAATTTGCGAAATCTTCAATTTATGCAGTTTCACTACAGCACATAATGGTATACTCTACTACCTACCCATTTAATAGCTCATATATTCAAAGAAATATCACTTGATTATTTATAAAAGATAAATACCACTAGTTTCAATTACAATTTATATTAAATTTGGTTTTTTCGTGGCTTCAGTAATGGTCGATTACCCTAAAATAATTTGTTGATGAATTAAATTAAACTAATTGTGTGTAATGTTCAAAAATACATTTTAACGTTCTTAAATATTACCATTATTTTATTGAGATGTAAGATGTAAACATTAATGACAAATGGCTATATTTTATTTGCATTAGATATTAATATTAATAGTTTTCTGGCATAATATCAACCAAAAAAACAAATAAAAACTAACATTATCCCCCTTTTTCAGTATCTACAGAATACAAATATGATAATATGGTAAAGCAATACAAATTATTATGAAACTTAAGACTGCTGCAACGTACAGTGTTGGCGTTTTAATTAATCCGCTTTGTGGGTGACAGTGTGACACGCTATCTATATATAAATATACTTCATAGGTATATAACACTATCTCACAAGTGTAAGTACGTAGTAATTTTTTAACAAATCCGTATGTATACAATACCTATCCTCAATATAGTATGTATGTGGTTCGTAGCTTACTCGTATAGTCGTTTACTCGTTTAAAGTATTATTAGAACATCTATATAACAGTAACACGTTAGTTCGATATGCATTATTAATTATTATATTCATACATTTGATTTTATATAGGTATACACAGCGTAATTGCGCGTAATCAAATCGTTATTTGTCGAGTTAAGTGTTATTTATTATAACAGTACATCATGTTTACGGTACACCCAAATAATTATTACTATATTATTATGTTTCAATAGATGAGTTGTAAAAGTGTATGTTATTCATGTCATACATTTACTACTTAGCTATCCTGTATCTATATCAACTCATGCGTATGTGACTTATTGGCATTTTTGAACGCCGACAAATAACTATATACGTTTGTCTAATGAACTCCGTAATGCGTACAGATGATAACAATTTTAAAGATGAAATTTAAAACAGAATGGTAGGATTCGTGGAGCGGTAGTAGAAGTAGAAGAAGAAATAGTAGTGTTGTTGCGGTAGACTATCTATCTCTGAGACGTTCCATTAAACCCGAAATACGGCTCTTTTTCTTTATTATTTTCCTCTATATTTTTTCTGCTCCTAAAACTGGGAAATTGGCTGCCGCACAAATCACATTCACACACGTTTCCGTGGCTCGTAAATTTCAGCGCCATCAAATTTACAGTCCTAGACCAAGTTTGGTGGAAGGCGCCCCAACGACGATGCCGAAGTAGGCCGCGATGGCCCTGCCGCACCGTATACGCAACATTACATGCTCGGTGTGTATTATATCGATTCACTGCTCCGAAACGACTGTTCGGGACGACCTTCTTTAATATACGTTTGCACGAAATGGCAACGAGGTCAGTTAAGTGTGTGTGTGTGTGTGTGTGGTTGGTACAAGTCTGCTGTGTAAAAATACGATTTCCTCAAATCCCAGCACACACCGAGAAAAAAATAATAACTATAGGTAATAACTTTCTATCGTTCACATTAGTTTAGTGTTTAAAATGTCTCAAATTTCGTATTGCACTGATACGTAAACTCGATATTTAATAAAATTGTTTGTCGTACAATACAATTGAATTGCGTTAAAGTACAACTATACATTTTATTTATACCATAGTAGACTATACTAGTACTACAATGTTAAGTCCTGGTCATGCATTTGTTTTAATAAAGGTGAGGGTGACTGATTTAATTGTAAATATCATGTGGTTTGATAATCATACTATACTATAGTCCATAATATTGTAGCTTAAATTATATTTATACCGATTGTCCCTTGTGCAGTGTTGTGAATTTGTAACCATGACTAGGTAGCTGCAATGCTATTCGAAGCGATATCGTTGAAATTTGTGCTATTCTGTGTTTATATAAGTAATAATATAATGTTTTAATATTTTTTCAAAAAAGTGAACAATGTTTAAAGGGACAAATATCGTATATGACTTTCATAATATTATATCAGAAACACTGCAGCGTTATTTAGGTTCCTAATGTCATTTCATACAAAACGTTGTGTCATGTTCAATTTATTTTCCAAGGTCAAATTTGTATTATCTGAAACACTTATTTTATTTTATAGAAATATTTTCTCAGTTCTAGTAATAAATTTCAGCACATCCAGCTTTTAAATTTCAACGCATATTTTTCATTTTAGTACCTCAGAAATTACTTTTTTAAATACCTACCATATCTTATTTTTAAAAAAAATTACAAATATTTGAATATTAAAGTTGAACTATTTAAACAAAAGTATAAGAAATAATTAAATTTGAATACTAAATTCTCATCAACAGTTAACACCTTAATTATCTATACGATTTAATCTTATTGAAGAACGGTTTTAATGTGTATAAATTTACAATACATATTAAAATGTATTATGTATTATGTATTATGTATTATGTATTATGTATAATATATATTTTAATATTGTGTATAATATTTATTATGTAGTCTAACATTATTATGACGGCTCGTTGCCCGTTGGCAATTGCCATGGTTTAAATGGTTTCACTTTTTTTAGAATTATATATTTAGGTAGTCAGTCGTTAGTTTATTTTATTTTATCTAGAAGTCACTATACATAATAAAAAGGGGTTTGTTATGAATTCACTATAGAATTAGAAATTTGTGTTTGTTACGTATTAATGATTGCAGAATAGATTTGATAAAATAAATATGATATAAATATTAAATCTTAAAGGAAAATAAATAGATATTCTATAATTCTCAGTTATAATGCTATTTAATTATATACACACTAAAAAATTAAAAAAAAAATCTCACGATAATTAATAGAGAGATACAAACACCACACAGATGCATGCTATATTATATAATATAATTATATTATTCATAATAATACCCTGTAGTAGTACGTGTATTGTACAAAAGGGCTTAGCCCGTATATTTTAAAATAAAATAAAGTAAAATACGGTTATCGCGTATACAATATACATTATATATTTACATGCATATTATTATGTGAGATTAAAAAAAGTGCATTCTTTAATATGAAGTGGTGAATTTGATTTCTGATACGAAAACGCAAACGGATTCCTACAGTATTTTTATGGCGTCGATAGTGAAAAAATAATAAATTGCTTAAATGTTAGATGGGTCCGGTTCCCAGAAACACTGGACATCTTTTAAATTTATATGCCATTTAGAGACATAGCCAAAAAGGTACGAGTATAGTAAATTAAACATCATGTATATTTCACCAGTTCTGTAGATATTGCATAGTTTTATTCTATACAAGAATATAATATGTGACGAATGGACGATCACTCAATATTACTGATTTGGCAATTTAGTTGTAAGTGTTTTATACACTTTATATTGAATTTGGTACTTATATAGTTGAGTTTTTTTTACCTGCACTTTTAAATGAGCTTCACAATTCAAACATAATTGAGGCTGTGTACAAATGTACGTATACAGTCAAGTTTGTAATTAATGCAATCAATCAAACATACAAATGCAAAACACAGAAAGTTGTACATTAAAAATATGAGTATAGAAGAGTTATTTCTATTCTCCATACAATCTCTGTGTTATATTAAGTGGATGCAATAATAATAGTGTCCCCACTTAAGGACGTCGTCGAATGTATTGTTTGAATCTTGATCGCTAGACTGCACGCGTTTTATAGTCGTCGGTCGAAAGGCATGCAAAAAAAGGAATGGGAATGTTGTGAGAATGCATGGAGGGAGGGGGGTCATTTTACTCTTTGTATTAGCGAAAAATATGCATGCCGTTTATAGATGAGGTGACGTGAGTTTACTTATATCATAATGTGTATATACCATATAAAATATAACTGTATTATAAGTGTACCGGACGACCGATTGGCAGCCGAGCTTAAACATCGTTTGTAGTCACACATATATTATAGGACATATCGATCGGAATCGTCAGTACATATATATAGGTAGGAGGATCTGCTTTAAAATTCGAAGGCTCCAGATTAAGTTCTCAAAGCAGGACAGACGTGAATGGAAGGGGTGAGGGTGGTGGCGGTGGGACGAGGAAAGTGAACTTTTCGCCGTAAGTCAAGAGAGGCCCCCGCGATAATCCTACGTACCACATATTATATATATATATATACACATACAGTAAAATGTGTAGGTATATACTGAGACACACACACCCACACACCTGCACATATATAATGATGTAATGTAGTAAACGTATGTATATACATATATATGTATGATATTATATTTATTCGTCGTGTGTATAATAATAGTAATAACGTATACGACATAAACATAAACCATCGGGCCGGAGGAGTCGTGGCGGTGGGGGTTGCACTCGCGAAACGAAAAATTGCAATGTGCATGCACGTGGCAAGGTCATTCGTTTGCGTTGCACCGAGCGCGCTGCGCTGCGCCTCGTCGTTGACTCGCCGCCGTCGCTTGTGGGAGAGATGGCGAGAGGAAAAGTACGTGCAGAAATTCCACCGGCGGCGTCCTAGTCGACGGCTCTCTCGCAGACTGACACATGGACTTGCGAAGAGTGTGCGACAGACAATTTTTTTTCTCCAATCCTTTTCAACCCCTTTTGTGCTGAAGCCTGTCGTCACCACGTATACATGGTTAAATATACACGCACACTTATATAATACACTCGCTATTATATAGCAAACCGTCATTTGCGCACGTACAACGCCACCGAGACTTTCAGCACGGGTAAGTTAATAATATGTATATCATGTATGTAATATGTATGTATAGTGTACCGTGCCGTCCTCGCGGTACAGCTTTTTGAGCTTGGGGACAAATCACGATATTCCGCAGAATTTATTATTGCGTACCTTTATCGCCGCACAACATGGTGCATGCACAGCATTGAAGTACAGTGTTTATTGTATGTATATAACATTATACGAGTGTGTCGTGATGTGTATGCAATATAACATAACATATTATATGAAATCGAATGACGAATAACGGAATATAAAATTTACAAATACTGTTAGACGTGGTGTTTTTTTTCTTACCAAATCTGAATAACTAAATGCGAGCGCCTACAGATGTTATGCCTATAGCCTATAGGTTCACCTCTTGTAGTTGTACTCATATGAACTCGAGCCAAATATTTCGCTGATTTACTTTGCCAACCTCGTTAAACGCGTTTTCTGCGCATTCGTCTATGATGTCGTTCTCGCAACTCTGGTTTTTATTAAAATAATATAATGTTAATACTATAATGGGAGGCACATTGATAGGTTTATTTATTACATTGCCGTGTTGTGTGTGTCGCGCTTCGTATGTCACCGAAAGACTGATTAAAGTTTATAAGGACTCTGCAAAAGTTCACCAACAATAATATGGGATTCAAGGTGAAAATTATGTTATTATAAGTATTATATCACAGGAGTTTATTTAGCTGGACATAGAATTCTGCTTTTACTATAGATATAATGCACTGGCTGTGCAGTATTGCAGTTGATATGTTATGAGTAAGATGCGTGCATCTATTCCGCCATTTCCGTCCTTTGTGTGCTGCGAGGTCATAAGTCCATGCGATCGAAATGCGCCGTATTCCGTCGCGAAATAAGAACAAAAAAAAAAGATAAAATTCTCGCTGTGTGCAATTGTTCACAATAATGCGCGCGCGTGTCGATCGTAAGAATATAAGTTCGGTTTTAATGGTTGGATACATAACGTACCTATATAATAATACGTGTAATATGTGAATTTTACGTGTGACGTCGACGCATACTATATGTTATACGTCATGTTTACGAGTGCAACGGTGCAACGTGGTAAAAACGCAGTGTAATAATATTATAATTTTATAGTCGCTGTTCCGCTAATACAATATTATTATTTTATATTGTACATGCGGGACAAGGACTCAGCCGAGTCGCAATCGTCACTACAGCGGAAGGAGTGGCCTGGGCGTGGGTAGTGGTGAGGGTACAACTGCATGGTGCAGTGCGCGTGGTGCATTATTTTCGACATATAGCGCGCGTTTTATCGTTGCATTGATGGTTAACTGCGTTTTTAATGCTTGACTTCGTATAATTATGTTTAATAATCGGCAACGTTGTGGTATGGATTCAGTGGTTTAGGCATTGGAGGAGGTATTTGTGCCGGCTGTAGCGCGCGTGACGTTTGGACGGACGGACGGACGGTGACTCGTCTGTCCTCGGGGCTTTTCTGTTTTCAAATCGTCCGGCCCGAATAGGTACTATCTATGAGGCTGTGCGCTCATACAATAATATTGGTATGTTAAATTCGGAAATCTCTGAATGGGGTTGCTATTACTGGCTCGCAGCCAGGATGCTTTTTTTTTTTTGGAGAGGGGCTGTTTTAATATTATTTTTAAATAAAACTTGTAGGGGCGGAGGGGATATCAGTCTTCATAGTAATATAACATCGAGTATGAATTAGAATTATATATGACAACATATTTTGTAGAAATCTGAAGCATATAACAAGTGTACTTTTGCATAAATGTACGATTTATGCTGGGAGGAGGGTGTTTCAACACCCGAATCACCGCCCTGATTCGCCACTGTACTGTTATAATAATATGTTTTGCCCATTTAATCTAATCGCTCGATTGCAGTATGCATAGTGGGCGACACGCGTACTCGGCGTGTCGGCGCGCGCGTAACGCGTCGACGGCGGACGAACAACGAGTTCTCGAGGTGGTAACACTGTGCCGGTGGCCGTCCACGACATTGCGAAATCGCCGCAGTTCGAGGGCCCGCTCACCCGCCGTCATACGGTCTTCTCGCTCCGAGTCCGCCTATACTATTGTACGTAGTGCGCCGACGGACGTACTTTTCACGAGTGTTAGTTTTTTGAATTTTTTTTTTCTCGTGCGTTTATCGAGGCGTCACCTCGCGCCACCGTTTTTCCGCGTTCGTGTTGCACAATATTGTTTGGTCATGCCAAAAAAAAAAAAAACCCAATGATTAATCTTTTCGACAGTGGATGTGTATAATATGTGCTTGCATGAGCCCACTCATTCTGCAGTTATTGCATATTACTTCAGTCACACAAACACACACACACACATCGCAGTATCGCACACATGTAATATATAAACCCTCGACGTCATTCTCTGTGCACACATCCGTCACGTCGTATATAAATGTATATAATATTGTGTTATACCTATATATTATAGGGAAAAAGCGTTGGCAACTTACACACCACCGCGGGAGCCGCAAGTCGTCTGCAGTTCCGCCGTCGCCGTCGCATTGTCCGTCACCGGCGCCGATGACGTTCGACCGCAATTCAGGCGCGCACACTCGCGTCTCTTTTTAGACTTCGCCGAATATAGTACGAATATTTTATGCGTCGAATGATAATAATAATAATAGTATAAAATATGTACTTATTTAGAGTGTACTAAGAGTACAGCATTATACGTCAGTGTACAGTCTCGTGCAGGCCCGTTTTAGCCACATATGCCGCCGCCTATACACTTCTATCGTCGCACGTTTTTTTTTTATCTGTTTGTTCTAAAACTCGTTTTTTTCTGGTTTCTATTAGCGGTTTTTTTTTAAATATTTTGTTTGTTCGAGTTTGCGAATAATATTCACATCACATAATATTAATTTAATAATATACACGCGACATTTCCAGCAGGAGCACTCCTCTCAGTCGCCGTCGCCTCCATCGCCGCCGCAGCACAGCCGCAGAGGAGAGTATAATATATGTGTATACGATATCGAGAAATCGGTTGTTTTCACGGGCTGCTACAGGCACTCTTAGACTCTTTAATGTTGACGAAGTCAGGTACCTGAAGTAGCGCGTGGAAATTTAACCAAATCGTCTGTGGTCGTCGCCGCGATGACTCCGCCACCATCGCCACCGCAGTTGTGAAGTATATACACACAAACATACACTACACGCATAGTGTAGATATCGAATCGAATGTTTTACAGTTGTATAGCCTACTATGTACACGCGTGTAATGTAACGATATAATATTATAATATAATTTCGGGTAATCTAAGCTATAATCTGTAGTCTGTACGAGTAACGTTATTATATCTCCGAGTGTGTGGCAAAGTTTTTCAAACCACCTGTTGATTGTACTTCATCAGGTGCTCTGGTAATGCTGAAAATCCCGGCACTTGTTGGAGTGCAATTCACTTGCTGGCATCGCATCTACGAGCACATGCAATGTGACTGTTTGCACCGGTTCTCTGAGATAAATAATATTGTATATACTTATTGTGCGCACGAACGGGCATGTAGCTATTGTGCCTAATGCAATGTATACCCAGCGATAATAATAATACAGGCAGGTAAGCCGCGTGTACGTTGGACCATTGGCCAAAGCGCGTGTAATAATTATGTATTTATACTCTATATTGTTAATAATATAGCTGATTATTATAATATGTACCGAATGTTTAAATGTTACGTTGATTATTGTTATTAAAATCGAACAAACGGCAGTGTATTGGACGACGACGACGACGCCAACAGATGTTGCTCTGGCCCTGTGCAAAAAATGTTGCCAATCCGCAACCTCCGTCCTCCGGTGCTTTGCGTGCGTGTTTCTAACGGGATTGCGTAATGTACTATTGAAGGTAGGTAACATATTTGCACACACATACACAGGCTGAATAACCTAACCTACGTATTATAGATAATTTTTACATGAATACAAAACTCGTGATGGTCGGCGAGCATTCGTATATTGAAAATCAATCTATGTTGATGGAATATTATGAACGTATTTAAAGTTATACAGATCAGTTGCCTGGAATCCTAGGCTATTAGGTATGATATTATATAAAATTGAAAAACTGAAACGACATAATTTCCTTTGCATGGTAGCGCATAAAATGTATTTGGCCGGTCATCCAATTTTTGAGGTTGAGCATCTATAGAATATAATATAAACTCATTAAAAATCTAGAACCAATTTAATTGATTGATTTTTGTGTGTAATTTTTTTAATGGCCACATTAATAGTCCGTATGTATTACAAAATTGCAAATGATATGTTTAATTGTAACTACCACAAGTCAATATTTGTAATTTTCATTGTTTCTATTCCAAACTACAAGTTTTTGTGGTTCAATGTTATTCTATGTATCTTCTTATATTGAATTTTTAACTCTAGTATTGATTTAAATAATTTTAATTTATTTACAGACGATAAGTCAAAAATAAAACATTGTATCTTCATCAATCATCATAATGTAGTACTTATAGAATTAACTAACTAATTTGTAGCTTATGTAAAAAATATTTATTTATTTATCTCATGTCATGTCTTACATTACTTTATAGCTATTGTACTCTTACCCATCTGTAGGAGGAAATTATTTAATATATAAATATTGAAAAATCATTACATTTGAAAAAAGATTCTTATCGAATATTTTTTTTAGCTAGACAAAACAAAATATACTTTTTTAAAAATTATATTCAATTTTAATTTTCTTAGTACTGCCATTAGATCACTTACTATTCAACTTAGTACTGTAAAATATAAATGTATTCATTTGCTTATTGTACTTTTATATTAAATATATAATATTTGGTACAGATTGTGAATAATACTGTATAAATAAATTTCTATTAAATACAAATAAAGTCTTAAATGTGTATTTTAGACCCCGGTCGATCAATAGCGGATGTCAAGTAACTTAATGCGATACAATTTTAACCAATTAAAATAATGATAAAACAAAGCCAATGTATTATGCATATATTATCACAATATATGTGTAACTACATACTATGCATAATAATTAGAATAACATGTAGTTATCGAACAATGACGGTTACCTACTATATAAAAGTGATAATGACTTAAAAATACTTTAAAGCGATTTATTACTTATCTTTGACGGAACAGTTTCATGTATGTAAACACCTATATCGGACTAAATTGCCCTATCTCTCTCTCTCTAATACGATATCACAACTTTCATAATAAGCTTCTATTAAATATTTACCGAGAGATATTTTAAACATTAGTTTTCTATGGGCTAACTAATAAATGTGTGCGAGCAGTATATATGCTTACAATATGTTTATAATGTAGCAGATAATATAGAGTATTAGAGTGTGACATATTTTGTGAATTTATTTAATAATTGTGAAAGAATTTTGTTTTGAAGAATATGAAAATATGTTATCGACATACGTACTAAATTAGTTGTACAATTCTATAGTCACTTTAAAACTATGCTGTTGAAGACAATAAGAATTAATTTTTATGATCGATATAATATTATTTAGGTGTTATACCTATACTATTTTATTTTATGATTTGTGATCGTATATGTTTCTTAACATACTGCAGGTACCTAGTTTAGTATTATTATATTCACATATTACTATGATATTTATGTAAAGAATAATACTTATTGTAAATTACTGTAAAAAAATGTTTTTTTTTTTATAGAATTGCAAATAATTAGAATTTTAATACATTTTTTTACATTAAAAAAAAATATTGTACTAAGTATGAAAACTATTTATACTATTCATAGTGGCTCAGTGCTTACATTAGTTATAGGCTTATATCGTAATATAATATAATGGTATTATTTACATATTAACTCTTGTAAATAAAGTTGTATGTACCTTTATATTGTATGGGTACAATAAACAAATATTTATCACTTATTAGACAAAAAGTAAGAAAATACATAAATGGGTGGAATTCTCTTAAATTTGATGTAAATAATAATATATTATAAAATGATACGTTAATCTGATATTAAAAAAAATGTACAATGAATAACAGAACCCTTAAATAGTATTATTTAGATTAATTTATTTAGTAAGTAATATTTTTAAAGATATTTTCTACATATTCTTATAAATAACAAAATTAATGTTGCATTAAATTCAAGTATTGTAAAATTGATTAAGCTTAATTATTTTCTCTTTCATTTGTTTTGTTTAAATTTAAAAACATTTATTTTGCTTGAACATATATTAATATCAGGCTTAATTATAAATTATAATATAATATTTATTCTTATTAATATATAATATAAAGTAAAATCAATATGATAACCGACTTCATGAATATCAATAATTAATAAATGGTATGTAATAAGTAATTTAGTACCTACATAATAGTTAAAAAAAGATAATGATGAAAAATTGAATTGCTGTTTCTACAATTTAATTATTTTACTTTTTTATTAGGTAATAACTATTTGTATTAAATACCTAATTTATTCAGTATAGTAATCATCCTGTTCGAATAGTAAAATGTTCAATTTATATAACTTTCTATAAGATACGCACAATCATTTTGTATAAATAATTTTATTATTTAAAAATTCATTGACTGTGATTTAATTTAATAAAATAACCAAAATTATATTTATGTATTTATTAGAATAATTTGTTACCTATTAAATGTAAATAATGAGTTGAAATATTCATAGAAATATTTTAAATTAAGATATTTAAAACCATAAAAATCTTAATTCTTAGCCAACCTAAATTGTTCTGTAACAAGTTCAACATATATAAATATCATATGTAAATATCAATGTTAATGTCGTATTATTAATTTTTGTTATTGTAACCTTGTCCAGAATATAAAAATTGTCAAAGTTAATAGAAAAAAAAAGAGTTAGTTTAATAAAACATTTTTGTTTAACCTTATTTCGAAGCAATTTTTTTGAATAGCTTTAAAATGAAAAATTAGGTCATATCCCTAAGTATCTATCCCAAAGAGTTTTTTAACATCATTTTGAGAGGGTGTCATTATTTTTATTTCAAAATTTTTCGCACATTTGAAATTAAAGCATTAGTTATAATTTTATAAACTTT
Source organism: Myzus persicae (assembly GCF_001856785.1). NCBI lineage: Eukaryota > Metazoa > Arthropoda > Insecta > Hemiptera > Aphididae > Myzus > Myzus persicae. The sequence continues at coordinate 34,279 of NW_019104115.1, read as the reverse complement.
TGAATCAATTATTTATACCGAATACATTTTGAACACATTTCATAATAATAGACAGCATTAACTTTATCTAATGTGAATGTATAATAATATACGAATATAAAAAACGAACATAGGCCAACCAAACATTTTGCTCACAAATTGCAAACATCATTGTTCCCCAATAATTAGTACCTATAAGGCTATAACAATCACTGTGGATGGCCAGTCATTAAAACAGTCGTTAGAGTAGTCAACCTAAAAATGTATACACATTTATAATTTTTACGTGGAAATGTGGAATTCCAAATATTTTACACTGATTTCATTAATGATATAAGACATTAATTTGCCACCTAAATAGTTGAAGTTGGTTGTTCACCGGTAACATATTGGTAACAGTGTCGTAGGGTTAGTTCACTAATGCAGATGTCGTAAGCTATCTACTACAAAAAAATACGTACAAATAGTTTGGAAAATTGTATTAAAAAAAATGACTATGGTATAAAAACGTTATTATAATTATTAATAATATATTAATATTATGCACACTAAATTTGCTTTCATGTAATTTAGAAAATCATTGAAAATGAAACCCTTTCGTGGGTATATAGATCTTCACTATTCCCACTTTTCTAACATGGGAGCGTTTTTGCACATTGAATGTGTATGTTTGGGCTTCAGTTTGTGTGTCTATAAATGTGGCGCTAATTGTAGACCAAAAAAGTTATGGTAGATCACTTATGATATCGTTACCAAAATATTAGGTATACCTAATTACTTACATATATGTAAGAATTTAAAATTTTAATACTCAAGTTGAATAATTAGTTTCATAAATGTATTTATTTAGCTCTATTAAATTTTAATAATTATATATACTTTTGTAAAGTATCATTATTTTATTGGACCATTCCACTTAACTCCACTTTTGGTCAGTCACGAAGCCAGTCATTATTCATACAAATAAGTTGTACTGTTATAATTTTAGCGATATTGTAAGCATTTGAATGTAATATAGAAGGTAATTTATTTACTACCTAACAGTTAGATTCAACCTACGAATAGTCATAGTAAACAATGAATAACAAGTTTGAAATTGAATTTTATCAAATCAAGACTATTTTTAAGTGCGCTTTTTGTACTAATGGCTGGTGGCAACAAAGAAGATGTATTGTATGTATTTAAAATACAATAAGTCAACTCTATCAAAAAACTGTTTGATTTTTAAAGTTATTATGATTGGAAATTAGAATAAAATATATTACATTTTCAGGTTAAAGGTTTTGCAGGTAATAATGATTCTAAATTTAATAGTAAAATGATTGACATAAAATATCAATTTTTAAAAATATATATTGAGAATTGTAAATATGAGATTGTTGAATTTCTAATAAATTTATAGATATATATGAATAGACACATAACTTTTTTGAAGTAAATTATATAATTATATTAGAATATTAAATCTAACTAATAACAGCAACTTTTACAGAAAAAAAACTTTTAAAATTAAATTCCTCTCTTTATTCAACATATAGGTAGCAACCTAAATTTACAGCAATGGAAAATGTATAGGATATTTTTTGTGTACAGTATAAATGTATAATAATAATATATTAAATAACACTTTTTAATGTCTTTTTGAGAAAATAATGGAATAATACAAATACTTTCTGTGAAGATTCTGAGAAAAAAGCTAAGGATTCCGGAGATGTTTGGGGGTATTTATTTTATTCGTAAATGATTTTTTGACTTGCATATATACCATGTCAGATTTTGACCTAGCTGTACAGTAATACATTCAAAATATATATCATGGTTTTTTTTAGGAGAAATTATTCTTTATAGTTGTACATTTTTAGATACGTTTTTACTTTTCGAAATGTTCCCTTTTTTTTTTGTATTGGACATGTATATCATGTGTTAATTGATTAATTTATGTCCAACAATTTGTATTTAACACACATCTACTAGAATGAGACTTCCGAAGAATATTGCTATAATTTTAATTTGGAACAAAGAAGCAAAATTTATGAATTTCACAACGATGTATTGATTTTAGTAACACATTCATTTTATGTACAACAATAATACGGACGTATCGGTGAATACATTTTTTAGAAAATTAATATTATTAATACTACCTATATTTAATAAAAATAAAAATATGTTATTTGAAATTTGAAATTTGAATACAAGATTAATATTATATCATAGTTCCCCTTGATTATGTTAGTCCACAAAACATCTCAACGATCTTGACATGTATTATTAATAGTTAACATTCCGGTGAATTCATACAGGAGTGAGGATTGAGAAATTCAGTAGCACACAAAGGTTTTTTTCCTAGGGGGTTGGGGCTGGTTGTTCTTACAATTATTTGTATGAATATACCCCCCCGTGTGCGCCTCTGAGGACAGGCGACCATTGGCAGCACCCTAGACCGTAAGAACATAGAAATGCACAGGCAAGCATAAATAATTTTAATTTTAATTAAGGACAGGAGGTACTTACATTTTTAAATTTTTTAAAATTTTTTCAACATCATTATTTTTAGATTTGTTTAAGCTAAATGATGGGTATGGTTTTGTATGGATTAAATATGTATATTTTTTGTACACATCTAATCGAATATATTCGATCTACGTACAATAATATAACATATTGTATTACTTTACTTAACACTGTCTTATATTAGGATCGTTTTTTTAAATTTAATTGTTTTTAATTATTTTCCAAGTTCGTAACAATAGTTATACAATATCAGACTGTGCGAAAGTAGAGCCAGGATTATACTCCGAAGTCACAGTATCCAGCTGTTTCTAGTTGTTTTTTTTTATAATTGTTCTTATACGCTTGAAGTTTTGTAGTTAAAATATTTGTTTTACAAAATGTTATTTCTGGTTTATTAAACTTTAATTTAGAAAAAGTGTTGTCCCTAAAAGCTAAATAGTGTTGAACTATTTTTGAAAAAAAAAAAACACTCAAATATAATATACATGCTACATTCTATAGCTATATGTTCTAGGTTTTCGTGCCTTTGGTTCTGAGTATAGCTGGATATGACAGATGCAGGTATCTGCGGCCTGTGCCGGAAAATACTTTTAATCTACCTGCATGAGAATTAGTAGCGGTTATAATAAAACTAAAATAATACAACGGTGAACTTTAAAAAAAGGTTATTTAACCATTGTGTTATTTCTAGTGACTTTCAAATTTAAAACTGTTTCAGAATAAGGTAAACATAAAATATAAAATATAAATTTGGCTTAATAATATTATTGTTGTCATTATAAGAATAATAATAATTATTTTTTAAACATGTACACTGTACAGTGTATAGGTAAGGTATAGACAATAGACATACTGCATAGATATAGTAAATAATATAGTTTTATACAGTATAATCAGTATATAAGTACAGCGTATAATGTATATAGTGTATACAATTGTTTGTTTTCATTTGAAATGTACCTAATAATTTTGATTTCTAAATTTATACTTCATAGTACACCTTTATTTATATCGCTTACCTTATGATCTTTATTTCATTTTATAGCTATAGCAACAAATCATTCATGAAAAGATAAATGTGTATAAATAACTTATTAATAATAATTTTTTGATTCTATTTAAATATATAAATACCAAGCTGTTAAGGAATGCGTTAAGTTCTTGATTGAATGTACAATTTTAATCAGGAGAAATCTAAAAAATAGTTTTTTTTATAAAAATACACATGAAAAATTAACGAAATTTATAAAATAATATATATTGTAGAAGAATGCAGACAGTAATAATTTAGCTCTATAGTTGTTATTAAACTCTTATGAAAGTTATGATAACTTTCGAAATTTGAACAATATTTTGTGAATTCCTCGCTCAAGTTATTTTTTAAGTATACTGAATCAAATAATATTTGATGGAACCTGAAGTGTATCAATAACCTGATACGATTTAGTATTACTAAAAGTTTAACCTCTCCTAAACAATTTAGTATTCCTATGCATTTCATATTATTATGATCATGTTGTTTTTTTTAACCGATTTATAATTTTTATCGAACATTAATTACAAATTCGCTAACTATAACGGTTTGCAATATTATATAATTATCTGGACGAGATATCCTTCATTCGTTTAACGTCCTATTGTCATAAGTCCAGTATGGTTATGGATATCACAAATAAAAAAATGTATTTTTTTAGATAATTTCTATCAGATAAGACTAGATTATTACATAGAGAAGTGCACATTTTGACATAAAAATATGGTTTTACGGATCAGTAGCGAATATAATAGTGGGTACCATTATGAGTGGATTGCAACTAATTCTTTTGATTTTTTCATAAATAATTTTTTATCTTTGGGTATAATTTTAATTTTTTGTTAGCGGCGTTTTAAAAAAGTAGTGATAAGGATTTATAAGGATATATTTGTATGAAAACTAGTTGATTTGGCTTTGTTACATTTAAATAGAGATATAATAATAATAATAATAATAATTGAAGTGGAAGCCCAAGCAACCGTCATATAAAATTTGGAAATAAAAAATATCTATAGGTATTAATCATTATTAAAAAATATATTTTATTGTGTTTTGGTTTTAAAATAAAATAAAATAATTAAACCATTGATCTGTTGAGCCCTGTGATATTTCGAAATTAACTAAAATTTTGAAATCACCCTCTCCCCATGATACGGTATTTCAGATAAGCCGGATGCCAATGTTAAGCATACAATAAGGTACATAATCGAAATGAATAGTGTTTTCATATGAAATCGAGTTCTCGCAGATCAGAGGTTCAAACATTATACAAGGTAATTATTTTATTTTGAACCACTAACATTATTAATTCAAAAAGTATTATTGTTTTTAAAACTAATAGTACATTTTTAGTTTTTTAGTTTTTTGAATGACAAAACTCAGCTTTTATTTAATCTTCTGTAGCAGAATATTTTTTTAAGTGTTTCGATACATAAAATTTGAATTTTCGAAGAGTTGTAGTTTATGGGTTAAAAGTATTTAAAGCATAGATGAGCGGAGTAGTGGACCTACATTTTGCGGGGGGAACCCCGCGTACCATCCACAACACTCATTCAAACTTTAAATACTTATAAATCATAAACTTGTATATTTCGACAGGAATAAGTCGAAAATAATTTTTTTTGGATGGACATTTTGTATGACACACAATACAGCCCGTGGGACAAGGTAAAAACTGCCTAGTGGTTGATCAGTAGCAAATCGTTACTTGTGTAAATGCAATACGAATGAAAAGAAAACCGGGGAAGTTGCTCTGCTGTATAGTAAGTCACATTATCTCACAATAATAGATCACTGCAATTTATATGTTAAATTTTAATTCAATGATAAATTATCAAACTTGAAAAACGATTTTGAGCGGATATAGTATGACAAACCTTTTTAGAATATTTTGTTATAAATGTATATTGCAAATATGCTATTAGTAATTTCTAATTTATTTACCAATTTATTTATTTTTCAATGAAGAACAACGGTTTTAGTTATTATTTTAATTCAAAAATATTGTTTGTGGGGGGACTTGAAATTCTTATGAACGAGTATATAATCATATTTTAGTATTTTATATACACAATGTGATTAAAAAAAAAAATTTTAATTAATTTTACATTGCCTATTTATATCACGAATCTATACTTACACCTTTCTATGGAAAGTCGGTAATTACTCAAAAGTTAATAACAATAATATATGATATAATATACTATTATACCTATTATATTATAGTATTAATAATACTAATGCATTTTTGGCATCAATTATTTCAACCCACCGTATTACCCATAGTAAAATTAATTACTCCTTAAATAGCAATATAAATATATTATTAAGTGTACTTAGTAATGTATTCTGACAGATCGTACTCGTTCAGAATAGTTTTTCGTATATGTAATGATTTATCGTTAAGTTCTATTTAACAAATACATAACAGTGACTAACTCAATGATAAATTACACATGACACTTACTGATCTACAGATACCTTCCCCTTATTTTTTTCGTTTCGTCCAATTTTTTTTAAAGTAGGTATTTGGATATTTTTTTACTTTTTCTTCTTTAAAGTAAAAAACACACATGATTGTAAATCCAATACCCACATTCATCGTGATCGCTCCTCTCAGAATTTAAAATAGAAGAAGAGACATTCAGTATAAAAACACAAATTATACTAAAATACGAGGCAGCCTTAGGTTATACCTTTATTACACTTTATTTACACTTTAAGACGTCGAGCTCACACACAGATATATAATAATATGAGATTTACAATACATACAAGAAGCTTACGTTTTAAAAATTCCTATAGAACAATATAACTACACATGTAATATCTATTACGCTTTTTTCGACACTATTTTGTTATACACCAAAGACAATATTATTTTATTATGGTGTTTTATTATACGCTACAGTGAACCTACATATTGCGACCTTTCATCAAATCTGTAGCGGTCGAGAGGGTTGAATTTCGTCGGTGGCCGGGCAGCTACAGGTTGCAGTATTGGTAAGTGTTGGGAAATTACATGAATATACTTGTAAGTACTTAGTACATGGGTATTAAGTACTAAGTAGCCGGTAGATAGTATAATTAATAAAGTGCATGTTAATGTGTTATTCAAAGGGATAAGAGCATAGAAAATATAGTGGGATGCATAATTTTCATCAAGAAAAAAATCATTTTAGTTTCATTCACTAGCTGTTGTTTCCAATAAATTAAAAAAGTTCGATTATCGTTTCTGGCTTTCTGGAAAAATTAATTTTTTATCTGGTTTTTTAAATCCATAAACTATATTCAATCAAAAATATAATCATGTATTACTGCGTGTATAGTAGGCCATGTAGCGTTATCGTGAGTAACAATCAGTTTGTGTTCTTGTAATTACCTTTTATATTAAAAAAAAAAAAATTAAAATTGAAATTGTAAACAATAGGCAAACGTGCTAAAAATGCGATATAGTTGGATGGATTTAAGTTTAACTCTGTTTATAAACCTGTTAAAATTAATAACACGTTGGCGTTGCTATACATAAAACAATTTGCTGTTTCATTTTGTATAAATGCAAATGAATAAGTAGATATAGTTATTTTGCTAATTTAATATTATTTACTTGATAAAGGTAAGTCCGATCGATGATGTAGATATACTATGTTTAATAACCAGGCAAAATATAATTTTTTTGGTGGGAACGAAAATAGATCACTTTTGAAATAATTTATAATATTGCGCATAGAGATTAAAAAATTAATATATTTATGGAATACATGGACTACGATATCGTCGTTGAGCAGTTTATGATAAATATTTTACGTAGGCACGTACCTATAGAGCTACATGAAATATGTACAAATACAAGTACACTACTAAACGAAAGCATTAAGTTATAAGTTTTTTAGTAAAATGTGCATAAATATGTGTGTATACGAGTAATCGTTTTCGTCACACATAGTTAATAATTTAGCTCGAGAATTTATTTACGACTTTACCGCTGATAGCCATCATAATGGATGGAATACGATAGTATAAAATAGGGTTCTTGAGAACATTCTGGGTGCCACTGATATTACATGTGACGTGCACAATTATTATGGTCGTATCTCTCTCTTTCGGACTTCTCGTTCGAAATTCTACATAATATTGTAAAATATTTTGGCGGCGAATGAAAAACGTCGAACGATGTAGGTACACGTAGCTATATTAAATCGTATAAATTGCATACGTTGCCGACTAACGCGCAACGTATGAAACGTTGCGCGAAAAAATGAAGAAAAAAAATATTCCGATAAGTCGAGCGACGACGTCATTTGTTCGCAGTTATTCGGCCGGCCATCGCACAATAAACATGATGGAGACGACAAAATGTCAGCTTGAAATCGCCTACACGTATTTGTCATTTAGTGTGTGATATATCATAATCGTATTAGGTATATTATTATTATTGTGATATGACATAAATGATAATATGTGCTTAAAAACGGTAACGATACGCCTATATATTATTATAACAATTGTATACACAATGTCAAATAGGTTTTATAGGTATGCCACCAACGTGCTGTGGCGTTACAATTTTTATTTCAGAAAATAGTCTTAATTATAATAATATGATACAACAATTTTAACTAATAATGGTGTCTCCAAAATGACAGAATAAAACGTTTAAAATGTATACACATGATTGTAAATCCAATACCCACATTCATCGNGGGGGGGGGGGGGGGGGTGATACTCTTACACCCGTATAATACGCAACTGCTTATATTATACCTACTAAACGCGTGTGGTATAATAATATAATATTATAATCTAAAATATCTTAAGTATTATGTTACGTAAGCGTCTCTAAATTTATTCACGAATCGCGTACCTTAAATTAATTAAACAAATTATTGGTGTGAACACACACACACACGATATACCAACTTAAATTTGGCTTGTTTTTAATAAACATTTTAATCAATACTTACATTTTACCATACCTAATAAACCATATGTGCAGGCATTTCGTTGTTAAGATTGCGACCGAATAGAAGCAGTAGATTATATTATTACTTATAATGTTACAGTTGTAAAGTGTTGTGATATTTGATACATAAGATACATCTCAATATTTTATAGTTTATAGTGTCGGTCATACGTAACGATAAATCACGATAACGAGACCATAATATCATAGGTAGGTGCATCGCGTTAATAATTATATCGAGACTCTTTAACTAATATCGAAATACCGAATAGTCACGATAAATACAGCTCTATTGAAAATGTGTTGCTAAAAATGAACTGATGAGCCGAATTTGTAGTTCATTTAAAGACTGATCTAAATAATATTAAAATTGATTTTTCCATCTTTCAAAACGAGCAAAATAAATAAATAAACCTAAATAGTAGTATACATATCTATAATATCCTTTTTACTCACCTGATGAGAAACTCGAAAATAATAAATACAAACTTAATATTATGTTTTCTTCTTTATAACCATCACATACATTGATAGTATTATAAAAGTTCTATTTATAAAATACAATTTTTAAACATAAGAAATAAGAATTTTGGTTGTATCAACATTGTAATGGTTGTATGTATAAGTGATGTAACCCCTAGCAAATAAACCACTGCACTGCGATTACTAAACTGCTAACGTAGAGATTGATAGTGGTAACTGGTAGGTATAATAATAAATAATACTTATTTCATATTCCATGAATTTATTTCATTAGCCTATTAATAATACAAATAAAAATGTTGGTTCCTTTTTTAATTATGTATTTATGAGTATTTAGTAATTTAATTATGATAATAATAAAAAATGTATTGTAAAATATTCTCTCAAATGGCTAAATGCAATAATTGTGAGTTATATAATAATGTTATTTTCTCCGCCAAAAGAGAGAAGAAAATCGCACGAGCCAGAATTTCGAGGAATCGTGGGTTATATTTTGCATTCTTATGATGAAAGGTAGGTAGATATAAATAAATTATTATAATATTTCACCGAAAAGACAATGATTTCGTTTAAATGCCGTGCAAAATAAGATTATAATATTATGTAAGAAATGCTAAACTTAAAATATCTGAACAAAACAAAAATTGTTCCTAGAATATTCTCAACAATTGGACAGTGTATGTAAATAAAAAAAACCGTAAGGGTAGTTTTTTACGCTTTGTGTTTTGATGTGATTTACTGCTAGTCATGAAGTTATTTAAAATATATTATATTTTGTTTTCAAACGAGTTGCTTTTTGCCTGCAGATTTGTCAAAATATTTGAGACTTTTGAGAAGTCATAACTTACAAGTAAGCTATATTTATTACTACCACGGTATACTACACACTCGTGAGGTATATCTTATCTTTTTTACTCCTTGATATTCTACGGAATCGAATAAAAATTGAAACAATTATAATCACGACTTAATAAAAGTAGTAGTGACCTATAGTATGTTCTATATGTTACAAATTTCACGATTATCACATATCTAAATATTAAAATATTTAAAATAAGTTGGCTATATTATAATCATATAAATTATATATCAGTATCCGGGCTACTTTACTATTTTTTCGTGTTTAAGAAAAATTCAATTTTTTTTTGATTGTAATCATTTTATTCGATAATTTTAACCCTACCCTATTCTGAATGAATTATTATTAAGTCTATATTATTTGTGAATAACGTCGAAGGTATTTATAAAATCAGTTAATTTTTTTTTAACATGGAAATACAGCATAATAAGTATAAACAATTTAATAAATGCCCTAACTAAACAATTTTTTTCACTATCGTCAGTTTTTTTTTGTTATGTAATTTTATTTAGTGACTGTTTTATACTTTAAAAATAGTATGCATCAATTTAATTATCGTAAAGTAATATAATATTTCCACTCAACATAAAAAAAAATTATTACGTTTACATGCACCACAATGATTTTCCACATTTATACTCACTCTACAGTCATTATTTTCATCATTCGACAGTCGTCACTACCTGAGATCGGCTTTGATTGAGGTTTACATTTAGCCGGCAACTGACACCACAGCCCGCTGGAATGTGGGTATTTTTGAGTTTTCAATTAGTGAAAAGTGCTTCACAATAATTATTGAGAATAATGCGTTTTCTTTCATTTTCCCAATGTCATTACGCGCAGTTTACAAAATATGTAGATGTGACCGTCAAATTTAAGTGAATTTTGTTTTAACCACAATAACGTTGGCAACTCAGTTGGAGAACATATACAATACAGAACTTGGCAGCGTAAACGCTCGCCGCAGTCTTCTGTGCACCGCCCAAAGTACGGTGGCAAGTCGTTGACCGTTTAAATGTTAGTAAAGTACAAAACGGTTTCAAACGGTATAATACCTATTTATACGATTTTTATGATAAACTGTGTAAGCGTTTTGTATTCTCGGGGTCGGTTCAAATTAAATCGCATATCAATATATTATTATTACTGCGGACCATTGATAGTAATATTATTGGTGTTCAGTTTTCTTCAGGCCAAATTCATATCGCAGTTTTTCAAAAACAATGTTCACACATATCGTTCAAAAACGATTTTCGAACTATACTGAAAAGTGAATCAATCACAAATATAATTACCTACCTCAGTGGAGAACGGATTTGTTTTCGATTTATAATTCTGTTAGTTTTAATATACCATGTGTATATTTTGGACCGATTTATTCATCATCCAGAAATAATGACAAACGGCATGGAAAATAATATATAAATACGTCGTCATCGTTCATAAATAATCGATCATTATACAGGTACTTGCAGCTACAGTTAAATACCTATATTGTTAAATTTGTTTAGTTTTTTCATTGTATATGGTTACCTATATTATATTTACCTATAGTCACCTATACTGCGTGTTTGGTTTATAAAACTCGACATTTACGCACTTGCAATGGTTGGTATACATACTTGAAAATAAATACAGTGCTGAAACGGCCGAGCGACCCCCGAATTATAGTTTGTTTGAAATAAATCGAAAAACTATATTAGGTATTTATTATTGACTTTGAATTAATCCATTAAACAGAGTTTAAAAAAAAATACATTATCCATTTTATTGTATTGACTACACGGGGAACAGCCGGAAAATAAATGTAAAACCTGGTCAGTGGTCTACCTCCGACTATAATATACACACCATCGAGGGTATGTACTCTATACACATGTTCGTTCTATTTATTCGAACCGTTATTAACGGGCATTTGCACGTGGTTATCTCCATCTCATCATGAGAGGTTAATAATATTATATTTGACATTAAACGTTAAGCGTCGTCAACGGTCGACGGCAACAGTCATAAAAATATCAATGTAATATTCCGGGACAATATATATATATTTTTACTCTTGAACGTTTTCCTCTCGTGGAGTATTTCACTGTATTATGTAGTTACTCACTTGCAAGGGCGTGGCTAAGTGTGGGCAGAGGGTGGGGCAATTGCCCACGGCTAACAAATTTATTAATATTCAAAGAAATTTTCAATTGGGGTAAAAATTTATAAATGCACTTGGCCGCCACCCTCTGATGAAATGTCTAGCTACGCCCTCGCTCACATGCAGTACAAATCTGCACCGGGCAGGCGGTATAGATATGTGGGGGGGGGAATTCGTATACTATTTCATATCCATCGACTTATTTGAATTTCACTTCGGATGTATAGGTACGCGGAGTAATTGACAATAAAATAAATCACAATTTACTATTTACAAATAATGTTATAATCACTGTACGATCTACGGCCTTGACTCTTCGATTTTTCGTGTGCCGAGTCCATCCGAGTGACGCGTGTTGTAGTAAGTAGTAGAGGTACCCACAAAATAATTTGCAATATTTATGAAAAACTACATAGTCATAATTTTATATTACCTATAACGTCGTTATAAAAACATATTATAGTACACAGAAATGTTAAGGCGAACTTCGGTGGGATACACTATAGAAATATTATAATAATGCATATGTCATAACAGCTGCACACATTTTATTTTTGAATACTGAAATAGTATAATACTTCAAGTGGAGATGCCCGATTTTTAAGGGGTTTGGTATAGGCAATTTTAATAGCTTTTTGAAAAAAATGTAAGTGTTATAATTAAAATATACTTAAATACTAATTCAAAGTAATTAAAAAGTGGATTCACGTCAGTGTCATTTTTGGTTGTTCCGTAATTAAGAGAATATATTATACAGAAAAAAAATTGTTTCACACAATAGAGAACCATCGCTTAGCTTCAGTCGAACTTAAAAGGCATTTTAAAATTTTAAATTCATACACGATGAAGAAAACAATAAATTATTATGCTGTTTTGTATAACTTTTTTTCTACTTTATGAATCTAAAAAAATAAATTTTCTTTATTTTTATGTTTTTCAAAGAAAATATCGTCTACTTTATCCCCGCTACAGGTTAACGTTTATTTGTTTATCGACCATGACTGTCTAGATTTTTTTTCCACAAACAATTTATGGACGTGTGAAGTCTTCCCAAGTCCACGCCGATGCTGCTGTGTGGCGGTGATCGGTCCGGAAGTGGCATTGTTTGCATCGCGTATCGTCTGTGACGCGTTTCCGTATAGGAATGGCGTTTCAGTCACTCTGACTGTATATTATGTGTATGCACGTGTCACCGGTACACGGGTGATGACGGAGATGATAATATAAAAAAACACTATATTATGTGTAGTGTCCCGGCGGTAAACGCAGCGGTTCGCTAAGGGGAAAAAATACCCTCGAATCGACCGAAAACCGCCTGCAGGTATATATACCTTTAAACCCTTGCAAAAAGCGTTTGATATAATAATAATATGTTTTTTGAGGAATTTTGTTAAAATCCACGTACAATGTAGACAGGAACATAATATGATATAATATTATAAATAACCTTCTATACAGTTTACATTTTTCTAACTACACAATGTATAGCATATATCAATGTATCGAACTATATAACAGGCAATAATCATTCTTAACATACAGAGCAGAAAATTAAAGCATCAAAAGTGCAATTTTAAATTCTAAAAATACCTATTTAAAATGTTCATGTTTTTCGTGTAGGTAATCAATATAATATATGTTTGATCAATCGAAAATTGTTCTCGAGTTGTTTAACAAGAAATATAAATAAATATAAAAAAAAAAAAAATAAACTGAAATTTTTATACGAATATATTTTGAGTTGTAACATAAGTCAGTCGCTACACGTCGTCGAAACAACCTTCCGTATAATAATATCTATATGCTCCGAGGCAGTTTTTATACGTTCCAATATAGTTTCAATCGGAATACGATTCTACTTTTTAAGTTAAAAAAAAACATATTTCGTTTTTTTATTTATTTTGATACCTACGTCATACTATGTAATATATATTATATTAACATTTTGATTCTAAAGTCAAAATACCAGACTACTACAGCACCCAATCATATAATAATATTATTATGACATTTGTACTTTAAGCTAACAGCTTACCACGAATCGATAATAATTTCTGAAGAATAAGGAGATCGTCCGGTTTTTATAAATCCTTCGTAGACAGACGATCACAGTGACAAACGTCGTGTTTTGTTTATCAATTCGCATGCCTACAATATACATATTACATAGGTACCTATATAAATATCATTATCTTATATATCAATATAAGTTATAACTTATAACAATATAAAATGGAAGTGAGGAAAAATTGCTAGAGTGTAAATACGTCGTAAGGATCGTTATAGCAAGTCTACGAAGACAGCTGTCTTTTGATATTATTTTTGAGAAACTTTTTATAGATAAAATATTTAAAAAAAACCTTGACGTCGTTGATAAATAGTGAACAATTTTCATTTGTCCGGTTGACTGGTATAAAACTTATCGAACCGAAGTGGATTGCTGCAAAGTTCAAGAATGAAAAAATTATTTAATACATGAGACTTATCAAACACTTTCGATCTGAATAATAATAAAAAAAGTTATAATACCTAGCTAAAATTAATATAAAACCAAAGTGTAGAACTAAAATGTTGTTGTCCGACAGCATTTTCATAAAATTGTAATTATTTTATAATAATAAACGGCGTTTTAATTATATCGTTATTAAATGAACGAAACAACAATAAAGACTGGTTATGTTATTAAACACTGAGAATTAATTTTCACTTTAACATTTCATTATTATATAGGTTAAAATTAATTAGGTATCAAAATATAGTATTGTATTATACTATTATCGCATATTATACTTTTAAGAACTTTATTGGATGCAGAATGATATGCTTGAAATCGTTAAAAATGTGATATAAATTGTTCTATCTCTATCTCAATTAATAAAGAATAACTTAGTATTAATAATATTATTATATTATATATGAGCACTTGGACATTATTCTTTTACGAATTTTGAAATATACTGTGAATGTATTTTGTTGAAATATAGAGTAATAATTATTTCTAATAAAAACAAAATGCTTTTATTTGTAAAAAGTAAATAAATAAAATCAATGAACAAGACTACAGAGTATTTCTAAGTTCAACAAAAGAAAAAAATACAACATATTTTACAATCATATTATTTTTTGATATATTTCCCCCTATAATATAAACAAAATAATGTGAGTATAATATTTTTTGAGTTTTGCATAGATACCATTTGGGATTTCACCAACGACAGCTAGACACCAGTCGACTATCCAAAGACGTTGACCTGCGCTGGACATCCTTTGTAGTAAATCTTCGACGTCCAATAGAATATCAAGAAATAAAACAAAATCAGATTTATTCGAATGAGACTGACAAAACTTTTTTTACATCCGTATCTTTACTAAATAAAATTAGGACGCGTACCTACATAAATACTATATTATTTATTTTCAAAAATGAAATTTCTATTGACTCTCGATATTTTGATAATGTGATTGAGGGTCGGTATCGAACCTATTCAATGAA
The DNA here is from genome assembly GCF_001856785.1 of Myzus persicae. NCBI lineage: Eukaryota > Metazoa > Arthropoda > Insecta > Hemiptera > Aphididae > Myzus > Myzus persicae. The sequence continues at coordinate 18,809 of NW_019104115.1, read as the reverse complement.
AAAAGCATTGGAATGGTGCCAGTATGCAGTTACGCGCAAGGTGCTTAAGGTGCACACATAAATAATTAAAATAATATTTACTCTGTACTTACGTGTTAATACTTACAAACAATTAGTGAAAAGGAATAGTAAATTCGGTTTAAGCCAATGTTGAAAAACGAATGTGATCCTGCAGTTTAGATACCTCCGAATAATTATATTAAGTCTAATTCTTTGACTGCACTTACTCAGATGGTTTCTTCATCATCAAATCGACAATACTGACCATAGATTTATATTTTGTGTGAATTCTATTGCTGTTGGTATTCGACAGAAAAAAAAAACAACAAAAATTGAATTACTCCGATGTTTTTAATTTGTTGTGAAGTGTTTTCGTTTTTCTAGGTTTGAATTAGATCTCCGCGGAGGCAATGCGAAAGCAGTTCCCTTGGCGTCGTCGGTTACCAGCTGAAAAAAAAAGGTTTGAATTAAATTGAATATCATGCATTTGTTTTTTCTTTTAAATTATTAGTAATTATAGCTTATATGAATAAAAAAAACTGTAGATACTGGGGATCCCGAAGAGCTTTCTCTGTCATCCGGTTGGAACTGAACGCGAAGCTAGTGTGCTACAAATCTCAATACTTAATCATTCCTGCAGGTCAATCGATTAATAGGGTCTTTATAGAATCCTTACCAAAATACGGTTAACTTTTCTCTAAACAGAAAAAAAAATTAAAAAAACATTATTTAGAAGATTTAGTTTATTGTGTTAATTATTGTAGAATGTAGCCTGTATAGTCCATAGTGTATAACATCATCTACTGTCTGACTGTTTTCTATCTTCATCGGTACACGAAGTGTCTAAGTGTATTACAAATAAAAAATACAGATAAAAACTTAAATAATAAAAAAAATAAATAAATAAAATAAATAAATAAATAATCTTTAAAGTTTAATTTGAGCATTGAAAGAAACGTCAACAAATTATAATAGTTTTAAATTGTTTGTTTATTTTTTCGTCACTATGTTATTGCTTATAAGTTATTACAGCCAGGCATTAAAAAAAATACTTATTTTCATAAAATTGTGATTTGTGTGCCATGTTAGTGTAGTAAGTCTGGCATCAATTGTCAAATATTATATTACATTTTAATATCATTTTTAAAGAAAGTTTATACGATTTTGGTATTATGTAAATTAAAAATGAAATAAAGTTTTCATTCTCGTGAGTGTTACCAAGATGAACACAATTATTATTATATTAATAACGACTTGGAAAATTAATACGCCGTGCTAACATTATTATACAAATAATGACTTACGTATAATATACTGCATGTTGTAATATAATCGAACCATATACATTCAGATCCAATAATAATGCCAACAGCAATATAATATAATAATATGCCAGACAGCAACTGTTGAAGTTAATAATTTAACATTTTAATTATATGTTTATTATGAAATGTTTCTCTGCTCTCGAGACACATGTCTAAATGATTTCACTTTCATACTTCACATATTTATTAATGATTAAACAATATTTATGTATGGATTTTCTAAATAGGAGACACTCTCGGTCGCCGAAATTTCGGGTGCTATTTGAAGGTATCCGCTGTCAGCTATTTAAAATTTTAAACTTTAAAAAGTTAAATTTTTTTCTCGAAGTTTTGAAAACGAATTTAGGACTTCGTTATAGATGATCGACGTTTCCGTTTACTATAGATTATTGTCTATTACCGATTCTTTTCTCCATTTTCAGCCCAAATTTTATAAAGAGTGTCTTTATTTGTTGTGATATCTGTGATTTGTGTTTTATTACGCACTAATGCCCATATAATTGTGTTAAACTCTCAAAATTGAATAATATCATTTTTTTGTTTTGTTTTTTATTTTTGTTGGTTCATTTCACTACTAGTGTAAACTTTTATTCAAGGAACTCATAAATATTCTAAATTGAAACATGATTAAAATTAAAAATTTAAATGCCATAAAAGTGTCCGTCATTTAAAGTGTCCCTGATTCAAAGGTTTTTCTAAAGAAAAATAGTGATAAATATGTTCCCGTTCTCAACAAACGTCCACCAATGAGGGGTTTCTGTTTAGGGCAAGTTTCGTTGTATAAGTAAATACAAGTTAAATTTTAAAATAGTTATGCAAAAATGTATATTGAAAAACTGTTTATGATCTGTTAAAAAAAATCACATTTAGTATAGGTAGATACTACGTATAAAGGTAAACGTTTATAATAACCAGGAGCTTGTATTTTATGTGTGTATGGTATGTGTGTGTGTGTGTGTGTGTATGATTGTATGTATAAAGTATGGTATGTATGTATGAATGTACTCATAATATGTGTGTGTACTTGTGTGTGTGTGTGTGTGTGTGTGTGTGTGTGTGTGTGTGTGTGTTTGACGTGAGTACTTGTTTGCAAGACGATCGATTCCTTTCGTCATCATCTCATCGACACGAGCAAACAAAGCACTGCTCGATGTTTGCGAATAAATAATAACAATAATAATAATAATAACGCGCGTTCTCGGAAGCGCAAGCCGAGAGAGTTTCCCCAGTTTTCCACAAAACTTTTACAATCTAAGTTTGAGTAGCCAGCTATAATATAAGATCGTATTAAATTGAATACAATTTTGCGACGTGAACGAGAAATAAATTTTCTGCAGCGTAGGTACGCGTGCCACAATAACGCTGATTATTATACAACGTCGGAAAGTGTGCAGAAAAAAAAACACTGTATCTCGAAGCGTTATTATTTACTTGACTAAAATAACATCGTATGAACTCCAAAAAAGTTTTTAAGATTTTGAGGGATCATAGGGAACCTTACTGATGACTATGTCTGAATTCTACTACCCACGCTGTTACCGACAAAAAAATTATCCGGTAACTGGCGTCTCTTATCACTTTCATGATATAATTAATATTTAGAGGTGATTAAAAAAGGCGGAGGATTGGGTTCACCGGTAAATAGATTTTTCAACCAAAATACAATATTATCATATTACCAATATTATGAGTTGAAAAACCACTCCATCGAGTTTGTTTACTAGACGAATCGATTGAAATCCGATAAACTCATGATCGTTATATATTTTGACCGGAAAGCGTATATTCTGAGATGATTTTTATTTTTATTTTTTTTTCGGACGCAGTGACATCTTCTCATAAAGTCAATATTTATTTTTTATAACAGATTCCAAGTATGGCGGTTGTATCTGTGCAAATGAATCGTTTACAATCGGATGAATTAGCTTCGATATCTGCAGTGTTAGACTTAATAACAAAAAATGGATAATATACTATAAACAGCATAAAGTTGATCTCCCACATAAATACATTGCCAAATCCGCTGAAAAAATTATTAGGTATAGAGCAACGTAGAAAGTTCTCCAGTCTCCACATGGATTTTAAATAAAAAAAAGGCTCATTACCTGTATCATTGAATGATTATAAAATAAGTTAACGATTTTTCAGTCGTTGATGTTAGTGAAAGTAACTATAATATTTAAATATCGACATTTGGTTTTCGTGATCCAGTATGTATTTAGTTTATTTATGCATTTTGAAAAGTTAAAACAGTATTAAACTTCGTGATCACCGATCGATATTATTCTCACTTATTTCAGCGATTTGAATTTTTATATCATGTACCTAATACATTATATAATTTATATTTTTCTTTTCTTATTCCCTTATTTAAAACCATGATTATTTATCATTACTCACTGTTGACACTAATTATGTAAATTATAGCTTTTAATTCATGACAAAATATGATAAATATACGTTTATATAAACTGTATCTACTTATCGTAAATTTGAACTTTTAAGATCATTTCGTTTTAATATTTTATGATTATACATATAAGCAAAGTGAAACCAAAAGTTATAAAAACCAAGTGTTACAATAAAATATAATTGAACACGCTAACAAATATTTAGGTAGGTAGTAAAAGTGGAATAAAAAATATTCATAATAGTTATGTAGGTAGGTACTTAAACACTTTTAATATCAGTTTTGAGAAGGTTATAGACATTTAACAAGTAACATACTTTATATGAAAATTTAAAAAAATTACCAATTTTTACCGAATAAGCAGTAAATAAATCAAAAATGTTTTACTGGTAAATTATTGCACATCTCTAGGTTTTGTCATTGTATATTATAAAAACATTTCTGAACACGACGGACTAGCCTGGTGGCGGGACGATAACAGACAAGTAATTATACCTTCTTACGTAATATAGGTATAATATTATTTTACACTTTTTTGATATGATCCGACAGTAATTGTGGTTCTGACGCCAACATCATAATCATCGGCTTCATCATCAAACTACAGCAAAGGTGAACGTACTTATGATACACATTTGTGGAAAATGTAAATATGTGTTTAATATAATAATATTACCTATACATATTATCATTATTATCGCTCATTGATATCAGCTATTTTAATGACTTATTTCCATTAGGTGTTATGTTGTTATCATGTTATTTATGTTATTCACGGTTGTTAATAATGGGTTTTTGTATTATATCACATTTTGTTTTCAACTTTTTCAGATTAAATTTCAGACCAATGTCAATCCAGTCAGTCGCCACTAGCCACACTTAGTGCGCCGGCGATATACAAATACAACTAACTGAAATGTCGTTGAAATGTCAGTGGTGCAAATATCTGGGTAAAAGAAAGGCAATTTCCCCCCGTAAAAATAATAAAAATTTGGTGGTGAGTTTGTATATAGGTACCTATTTGGTGGACCATATTATTCAGTAGATGGTAAAGGTTATATAATTATTTATATTATAAATGTAATTAATATTGTATGATTAATTCATGAAACTCATTATACTTAACGATGGGGGGTGGATGCTGGCTGTTATATTTCTAGTTTGCCCCCTGCAAAAAGAAAATGATTTGCGTCACTGCCGGTAAATATATTGTGAAACCGATTTCAAACGATACCCTACAATAATGCGATCCGAACAAAATAATAATAATATGTGATGGCTCGGCGTGAAATTCGGTAAACGGCGAGACGAGTGTACGGAGGAACAATTGCAGTATTGTAATAATTATTACCGACTTGACAACCCGTGTGTACACAATTTTAGCTGCCGAATACAGGAGTGTACCGTGTGATTGCATTATTATATTATCCGTTTATTATGAAATCAACGTTCTCGACATATATTTTTTGTTAAGATATAATAAGCGTTTATTTGTGTTTGTTGAATAATTGAATTTTTCTGTTCAATCATGTAACGTTTTGTGTAGAATTAATATTCACCGTCGAAAATTGGCATTTATAATTGTAGTTTTTCTTGAGGGTATAAGAATGTAAGAGTATATAAGTATTGCAAGACACCAAACACTGTATACTCAGTAGGTAGGTAGCTGGTATACAACTGTACAACTGAACATTGAAAGAGTTAACAAAAAAAAGTTCAAGCGTTGCTCGCATTTTTATATCATGCTTTTAGTATGATATCAAATTACAACACTTAAAACAATCATGGCGATAATTTTTTTGTCATCTTATATTTCCCCGTGGTGAAATAACTCATGTACCTAGATAGCACTGCTAGCTCTCAACTTATATAGTTATCAACAACAAATCCATGTTTGTTTTATCTTATTCTAACACCAGCTAATTTTAAACTTGGCGATGAGTGATAATGGTAACACGGAAAAAAGAGATTGTTGCCAAATACTAAATTATCATAACAGTTTATTTCATGGGCATTGGGCACGAATGACTGCAAATTTTTTTCACAGTTTTTTTAATTACTTTTAATAAGCACCTATATATACTTGAGGTCCTCTACTATTTTTACAAGGGATAAGCTAATTTAGTAAAATTGTAAATGGTCAAAGGCCATTACAAACCCGAGTTTATCCGCCTCAACATCCCTGTTAATAATAATCGGGTAGCTAAAAGAAATTAGTACCTACTCCCAAACATTTTGAATATTAAACTAACAATAGCTCTCTCTCTCTCTCTCTAGGATTTTCGTATAATATAATATTGTCAAATTATAATATTCCTAATACACACTACGCGGATACCTACATACAATTTTTGGTCTTTATATAATATGTTTTTTCGAGTCCTATACAAAACTCCCAATAATAAAATTTCCCATAAATGATGAACTATTAAGTCGAATATTACTCGTATAAGCATTTTAATAATCATGATGACCTTTTAAAATATTTTTTATTAGAATGTTATTTAAATAAAAACCGAAAAAAACCAAGGATACACTAATTTGACTACATTGATAAATTGTACAAATTTTTGTCAAATGTGAAATTTTGCACCATAATTTTTAAGTAATCGATGGTTGACCCGCAGCTTAAATATCAAAATTACTAAATATATAATAATACATAATACTATAAAATAAGTATATAATATAATAACAAAAATTCAAAATTAATTTCAGCAGGCCCCAAAATGTTGCTTCCTATTCATGCTTGCATTTTGTGTCCATTACATTCCGTTTAATAACAACGATATAATATTATAAGTTACTACATCGATTAATATAATCGTAAAAAATTTACAAGTATACAAATATACTTGCATTGTGCTACTGAGACTAGACTAACTCAGATAGATTGGACACCCATCTAGTCTCACGCCATTTTCGTATAATTTTCGGAATCACGTATTTTGTTCACATGTGCCGGATGCCATTGCGGTTCAAGCAGATATTATACGTTTATTATAGAATATGTTTTTTATGTGTTCTCTCCCTAGTTGTTGTTATTGTTATCTGCAAATGTTCTCATGGCTTTTATTTCTAGATAAATATATTATGACATGTCCAAATACCACAATGTTGTGATATTGTTATTGTATAATGCTCTAAGCGTTTTAGATTTATTTTAGTATAATATATTTGATACTAAAATTATGCTGAGTCCGTTACATTATTAATGATTAGGGAAATGGTTTTCCCTTATTTGGGGAATTGCTGAAATTCTGAACACTGATCACACGGTGTCACAACGATAATGGAATACCACCCTAAGAGTTGTCAGCGTACTAAATTATGTTTCTCTCTCCGACCCACGAGCATAACGTGCCAAATTTGCGTTCAGCAGAACCAATTTTGTGTTGTTAGTTTTAGTATTAGCTTAAATTGAAATATTTTCAAACATAAAGTTTAGAACATTTTCCGCGTCTGTAAGTTGGCCTCTTACAGTATTACCATTAAAAAACGCTCACATCTCGATATAAAGTTGACGATATTTTGCTCTAGTGTTAAAAGTCGATTCTGCTGAACGGAAATTTCGTCGGAGAGAGAAAACAAAATTGTTCACCCGCTGACATCCTCTTATTAAGACTGCGGACCCACCGAAAATATTAAATTGTTCAGGGGATGCTCGTGGGAAGGAAATCGCTAAAATGTCAGTCTTCAGTGTGGGTGTGGGTGTGAGTGTATCTCACGGTTAACGTAATACTATTTAATAACATTTTAATACGACTCGTTCGGCGGATTTAACGCCACGCTATAACATCAGATGTACTGATGGCTACCTTGTTCCGACATTCGTCAAACTCGCGATCCCGTATTACTTGTTCGTGTATAATGCGTTATAGTGTGTATAATTTAAATTCTAACACCACTTCGCGTAACGTACGCGGCGTTAACATCACCAGGCCACTGTCAAATGTGTGTAGGTAATCAACGTCAGTCAAAATCGCTCTCGGCGAGCGAGGGCCGACGACCGTGATGAAGATAATATAATATACATTATATATATATATATGCATGTAGTGAAGAGTAATAATATTACGCTAATATTATAATATATAAATATATAATACCTGCGCATCTGTGTTTACGCAAACTATTAAACATCGACGGCGGTGGACGCGGGAATAGCGTTTCCAAAATATATAACGCCGTCTTGCAGATTCTATATAGGTAGTATTTATGTTTAGAATTTAAGACTATCAGAGTGCATTTGCCCGTTAATATCACTGCAACTATATTTTAAACTATTATGAGTATATTTTTTTCAATTAGAAGAGTGCCGATTTAAAATTTTGCGTATTTGAGTGTACCTATTTGATTTTTTATTTTAATGCGGTATTTGTTTTTGGGAAACCGTAAAAATCTCAGATTTAAGTTATCATTATTGTTGTAATATAGTTCACCTATTTGGATACCTACACTTAATCTTTACATCTTTTGTTTTTATTTGTCCACGGAGTGCAATGATAACAATTATTCGTAAAGATATTATTAATGTTGTTATCAGGTTTTGCAGTAATTTTGACACGAGACAGTTATTATAATTACTAATTAGTGTACTTACTGTAGAATTGTTTGGAGGTACTTCGCCGCATGTCTTATATATTATATTCAGTCTCAGATCCTGCGCTGTTTTGACTTTCGATTGCCAAGGGTCGTTTGAAATCTCAGGACAGCACTGAATAATTGAACGTGCACGTTTAATTGACACCCGGCCACCTCAATAATTATGTATGGAGTTAATTTCTCAAAATATAATAATAGTTATGAATAAAATATGTATATTTTCACATTCAAGATATTGTGGGTGGATAGGTAAGTACTTTGTTTTTAACTTGTTTATTTACGTTTCGCGATTGTATAAAGGTTGTCTATTTATTTATATTAATTCCTATCAGTATTATTGCTATTTCAAATTTAAACACCATGGCTGAATTACACCGAAATGTAATTTTGGGTTTCTTAAAACTTTAACTCTATTTTAAAACTCATAGGTAACCTCGGAGATAACCAATTTATACAGGGATAATGTTTTAATTTTCATTAATTATTGAAACAGTTAGGTAAGTTTTGAAGTTTAGACTGAAGTCGGGTAGAGGTAAATATATTATACCATACGGTGCTAAATGGTTAGGTAAATGTGTGAGAGCCGATACGATGAGCCACTGTAATGACTAATGAGCCATTACTAATGAGTAATGAGTCAGTAATGACCAATAAAAAACTATTGGAGGATATTTACCCCACTTGAAATACGTGTTTGAATCTATACCATTAGCTACTACCATCCGAATTCACCAAAAAGACATTCAGCATTGTTTCGATAATTATGATATCAGGGGTGGTTTTTATTACTCTCGTTGGTAGGAGGGGGGTTGAATTGAGATTCAAAAATGTGGTTAGTTACATTTATCCTTAATGAATACACACGCACGTTCATAACATATATTAATACATATAATATATATCAAGGTAATAAATGATTGATTGTATAGGTACTTATTAAAAAAAATATACATATTTTATCAAAATATTAGGTAGGTACCTATTGGTTATTTGTATTTTTTTTTAATTTTTGAAAATCGTTTAATAATGTTAAATATTTATTGATGTTACAATAAATCTATCTAATCTAATCTTATCTTATTCAAGTAATATCTATTAATATGAGAATGATTTATTGCCATGATATTTTAGAGTCAATCACATTTACATAATCAAATAACATTTACTATTATTTACGTCTAAGGTTTTAAAAATGATTCTTATTAAAATATAGGTTTTCGATGACCTTCGACGAAGATCCGACAGCTGCATCTTACTTATACTTTATAAGAATTATATGGCTAAAACATAATTTGTCTGTATTAAAAATAAAACCTGGCTTTGCAACATGGGGATGGGAAATTTGCCACATCGTCCTACCGCAAACCCACCCTAACCTTGTGTATTTTTATGCATCATGACGACTGAACGGTCTAATTCAAATCATCATAATATTATTATTTATTATTGTTGTTAATCGATAATTTTACCATAATAACATTTTCAATTTGTCAATTACATCTAGGACGGTGTGAATTCTGCATGAAAATAATGTATATAATATATTATGCGTCAATGAAGCATCGCTATATTTATGCTCTGGCCTGATGAATAATCTTTTGTATTTTTGTTAATGTTGTTAACGGTAACTATAGATAATATTATAAATGTATTGTTTTGAAAAAATATTTCTGCAAAACATACAATGATATTATGCTAACTACCATATTTAAATATTTTTGACGTGAGCCGACAACAATATTGTCAATTAGAGGACGGACAATAATTATCGAATGTCTTATAATTGTATAGAAAAATATATTTTAGTAATTACGGTAGTATTTACGAAAGTCTCGTACAAGTTTATATAATTTTGCATATTATAAAGTTTTCTAATTTGAATTGAGTGGTGTGTGGTGGGAGGATGGGATCAAACAACACCACGGCGCATCTCAGAACGGGTTTTCGTGGCTTCTCAGCAAAAGTTTTTCGAAGCATCTCGTTTATTTTTAATTAAAATTAATTTCACTAGAATAAAATAAAACTTCGTCGTACAAATAAAATGTGAACTGTAAAAAGAAATCGTATTTTGCGATTATTCTCAAAATAGTACACAGACCCTTATTAAATTCAATCTAATATAAAAAATATATTCACAAATATTGATTAAGGACCACACCGTATATTGTTTAAAAAAAAAAAAGCATACAATGCTGCATGATGTATTGCAAATGATATACATATTATTGAATTGTAGGTGTTCGGTTGAGTTTGGGTCGTTTTCTACAACGAGGAATTAAATTATATAATACCTCTAGCTGGCATATAATGTGTCATATACATATGGAAAATGTTCTACGACGTGTGAAATATAATATATACAATATATTTATACATACATGTATTTATACATCGTTCAAACACTGCACGTGAACACGTCCTTCTGTGTGTGCATAATAAATCTGTTGAAAGTTTGCACGGGGATTTGTCGGATACAATTTACTATAATATTCACACGTATAATCACGTCGGGTCGACTTAGTCATAGTCGTCAACGATGTGCACAACAGAGGCTTAAAGTATCTCAATTTTCGAGGTATAGGTACGTATTTAGTATACATACGGTCTATAGCCATACACAATAATATAATAACGTACGACGTTTAAATACCTGTGAACAGTGCTCTGTCTTACTGCCGAAAAATGCTATTCATAATATGTATAGTAATGAGTATGTGGTACCCAAACTTGTCATCCTTGTTTGTGTCGGTTTATCATCGACCTCTAAGCCGATCATACACACATTATAATACAAATATATCGCATAACATATTTGTAAGCTGACCCATCGGAAAACCACTGCTGCAACTTTTGAAACTTAATGCAAATCGTCAGTACATATACACATATTATAGTTCATATCCTTACCGCTATCCTGTGTATTTGTAACCGATATAGTATTATTCTTCCTGAAAATGTGTACTATTCTTAGCCTTTTAAGATTATATAGAATTGTGTACCTGGTGCGTTTTTCAATGACAGAAAGCTCAATGCCACTAAATTTATAGTCCCCTATAAAACTCTTATTGAATATGATATATATGTACTCGTATCATATCCCCAGTCGTTGATCATCCAACGCATCACGTTACAAAATTCAACTTTTGCAACTTACTAATATTACGCTCCATTAAATTTGGGGTAAGACTATATTCATTTTTTGGTCCGATTTTTTAGTAGGTACCTATGCATAATCGAATTCCTTTCTGCATTTAAAAAATGGTAATGTTTTAAGAAATAATTTCAAAATAAAGGGCTTAAACCGTAGTGGTGAGAGTGCGCAAATATTAATAGGACACATTCATATAAATATAAAGCCTTTGGGAAGAAAGCTATTATTTGAAAATTAGTTTACTTACGGATTAATTAATTTAAGGGCACGCGCAATTATAATTACCAGTAGACTGTTGTACGTCGTCGTTTGAATATTTTAAGATTTAAAAAAAAAGATTTTCACAAAATATCTGTAATCAAAAAAATTATTCGGTGTATCAGATAAAAATGTAATTAAAAATTTGGTGATAATTATTGAAAGAAAAACTGCTTATTATTATTACTTTGACTGAAATACTTAGGTATACCACCATAACTAAAATAAACAAAAGTAAGCCATTCGATTAAAATTTATAAACCAAGTAATATCTGGCAATATCGTAAAAACTGTTTAACAACCAATGATCAATTAGTTATTAGTCCAACAATAAATCGAATATACAATTAAAATTATATACATAAAATATTTGTTTACCTGTCATTTATTCGTTTATAACATCAGTTGTATTATATATTATAAAACCAGTGAATATTAAAGATATTTACGAATTGTGAAAAATGTACCATAGTAAATAGAAATGTTTGGTATCGTTTAAATATTTTAGTGATGCTGTCTGCCAATAAATCGCTTAAGTCGAAATATAAAACAGGTATCATTGGTCCAACTACACATTTAGGAAAACATTTCATGATGATTCATATACCTATACTTATATTATATATATATGTGTATATCGGTTTCATAGTTCTCTATTAAGTATTTAAGTGTTGAGTACCGGAACACTGAAAACGGAATCACGTGGTCACCACCATAGACATAATATTATAACGGTATTATACTGACAATGTCTGTGCTTCGATGTGATAATGACAGTGCAGCCCCAAGGTCGTAACGGTAGACCGACGCCGCCGCCGCCACCGATTTGTCGGGGCGACGACCGCGAAAACGGATCCGCCAAAAACCAAACGAATGTACGCGCGGTTGGCCTTCAAATAATACTGCAAAAGGGGCGAAAAATGGGCTTGCAAAAATCTGTGCGAAATTCGCAATAATTATTAATGTATCGATTTGCGAATTTTAAAAACCGGTTTGAAATTGAGTTCCTAGGTATTCTCGGGGCACATTAGATCACGTATATAGTAGTGGGGATTCATGGAGATATTATGGCCTCTCCCCGACCAAAAACGTAAACATTGTTAGCTGGTTACTATATATAATAAATAATAATATATACATTATAATTTGCAACTATTAGAAACCACCAGGGAATTTTATTAGTAATTAATTTTCTAAATATTTGTATCCGTTTGAATTTATTTGAAAATAAATGTGAGGCACCCTTATTGACCCCATTGACCGACCTCCGGTTGGTGCAGCCCATAACTTATTGCGGGTAACGGCACTTGAGCGGTCAATGAGCACCACAATGCCAGGCAATTACACCCGTTTCAGCCAAAACTTGAAATGCCTCAATGGTATGATCTGCATTCTGCACATGTCCACATGTATTAATAAACTTTTTCAAGTTAAGATGGGTAGGTTGTGGCACCATATTAATGTCATAGATTATCGCTTACCAGCACTTACCCTTCGCATAGAAACTTTAAAACGAGTTTAAATGATTCTAAACTAAAAACAGAAAAAACCATTACTTCAATATTTGATTAGTTACATTTATTAGTTTATAATTCGTATATAATTATACTAAAAAATGTTGTTAAGTATAAAAATATTGAATAATGTTTACTTGTTTACTTGTTTACTGTATACCGATAGACAATGCAAAAAGCATTTATTTTTCTGAAATATTCAATTGATCGAGATGAAAGTTTTCTAGATTAAAAATGCACCCTGTGTACATAAAAGTAAAAGTTCGTATTTCGATTGTTTTGGGGAAATCTAAGTCTTTTAAATGAATGGCCCAATTAACAGTTTGTTTTTTAATTTAGTTTTACTTTTATTAGAATGCTATTTTGTTTAATATAAATATGTTGACAAGTTTAAACAAGTTGTTAAAGCAATTTTGGGTCAATCAATATAGACACGTTTAAATTGAGAGTGAAAAATAATTAACTTATATCCACTTTAATTAACTATACCAAGAGTTGAAAATTAAACTATAATTTACAAAATGTACCAAGAGAATATCTTCAGCACGTTTTATGTTTTTGTTATCATACTTCTAGATGTACAATGTACATAATTTTTTTTAATAAATTCATTAAACAAATACAAGAATAAAACAAGAATATACATAAATGAATAATAATTTTTACTAATTACTTAACGTGAAGAAGTTATTGTGTTCTGTTAAATTAATATAGGTATAAGTACTGGTGTACTTTTTAAGTCACAAAACGAAATCACATTTTTTGTGCTTTTGTTTACTGTAAATATATGTTTACCGTAAGTTAATGCACCTTTCCGTATGGTCTCGTAGACCCTAAGGTTCAATGTGGTATTAATTAATTTTTTTTTAATATTTACTCGACTGTTTTTTCTCTTCATGCGCGTCTCATTATTAATATAAACCCTTTTTTTTTTAGTTTGTCGGTTCGTTGTTTTTTGATGTAGTCGTGCAGTATAATTAAATTAAAGTATTTTCATTTAGAATAATTTCTTTTATCTTGTATTTAAATATTACGTTGACGTCACTTCTAAGTTATGATCACATCATTTAAGACGGATCCGGTTAATTAATTATTTGTGTATTATGGTTTAAAATGTTTTTTTTACGAGTTAAGAGTTGTCAATTTATTAACATATACAATCATTATGACATTCTTGATTCGCAGCAACAATATTGATATCAATTACAGTAAACTTGAATCTTTGTCACAGACTTTTTTTTGATGATTTAAAATATTAAATAACTTATTATGCGTACGCTGTCACTCGCCGTACAAGTATTCGCACTCTCACACATTTCTGTCCAATAAATTTTCGGAAAATGAAACGATAAGTCGTCTGAGTCATAATAAAAACCTTATTCATATGTAGACCGTCAGCGTTAATTTACCGTAATAATATATGCGTATTGGTGCGATTTGGGTGTGAATTTATGAAAACAAAATTAAATACGATAAACAGTAAGCTTATAATGTAGGCATTGTATATGACGTATTTTCAGTCAATCATAAGCTCTCGCCGATACTGACGGGCTCGTATTATTTTCTTTTGAACTTCGCGATAATCCGTTTTAAGGGTTCGACGACTCTGCGATAAATTTCACGCGACCATTCGGACGAATGAAAATAATTAATTTTTTTATATCATAGCCGTTTCACTGGTTTTTTAAAATAAATGAAAAGTTATATATATATATATATATGTAAAATATATTATTATTTGTTTTCGCATACATAAAGTTCTATTGAAACGTATAACAATAAGAATTCTTCCGCGTAGACCCGCAACGGTCCCTTTTCGATGGACTTTATTATTTTTCTCCCGATGGGGGTACAGCATAAAGGAAATGGAAAAAATAAAGAAGACGAATAAGAAGGAGAAGAGAAAGAAGAGAAAGAAGAAGAAGAAGAAGAAGAAGAAGTAAAACTCGTCCACGCCTGTTTATAAAAAACGCATAATACGAATCTGCGACGAAGCCGTTAGTGCTCGCGTTGCCGCCTCAGACGTCAGTTTGTCTGTTCGAGCGACGTTGGCGACGACATGAATATATTATTATTATTTATGATAATACAATATTATTATGTCTGAAGGAAATCGGACGACGTTTGGACCGTCGTCGCCGAACGATATCTGTCCATATCGGAAGTACCTTCAGCAGGTCGCCGGATATTGTAGGTACTAGTTCACCTTTGGCGGCTCGGTCGACAACAAAGGCCCGAGCTTGTCTATACATTATTAAAATAATATGCTATACGAGAGAACAATATCGTTATCGTCCAGACGTCTGCGTCGTTATACGGTCTATTATTATATGAAATGAATAATACGTCGTCCGTTGATAAATTAATAATGCACATAATAATAATAATAATATATGTAATATTACAATAAAATTGTCTGTTCGGGACATCGTCTCGTACACCCGTTTCATGTAGGTAGGTACGAGTTGATGATATAATCATTTATATATACATATTATTTTATTACCATGTGTATTTGTAATACTGAGCAATAAGTGCTATTTTATTTACGTCCCAATATTAAGGCAATGCGCGTGGTGATGCACAATATGGACATTCTCAAGACTTGACATTTTTACCGACTGACTGACTACGATTAGTTATAACTTTTAAGTGCCTATATTATTGTTGTGTTATACGTAAATTATTTTTCACGGCAATGTCATTTTCAATTTTAACAAGGCGTCAAAAAATAAATTATACATTATTATAAAATATAATAGGTATGCACACTATTAAACTTAAGTTCAACATCAATTTTACCAAAGGCAAAATTATTATTATTTTTTATTTTTAGCTCTTTTTTTTTGTACATCAGGAGTATCTAAAAAATGAAACAACTTGTTTACTAATTATATTATTTTCAAACTATCTCAAGAACCTTGAAAAATATCTGTTTTTTTTTTATACACATCGCAATTTAAAAACTACATGATGATTTGTGTATAATATAATTGCAGTCGTACATACTCGTGTCTCGCAATATTAATTCCTTCTCTCTGCGCAAGGCTAATGTATGATTTTGCATCGTACGTACCTATATTATAGTTTGTCATCTGAATTACCATTGTTTACGAGTTAACGACAACTTATACCTGCAACCTGTAATTGACTTGATCTCGGCACGGATGGTGCTTAAGATTTTAATTAAATAAATAAAATGGACGTATCGAAATAATACTGGGAAACGAGTGAAACACATCAGTTGATCGTAATGGAAATTTGAGCGTGAAAAACGACCAACACGGTACGAATTTAGGAGAATAAGGGTCGTGGTTTTAATGACGACGGACGTACCGCCGAGGAGTTGTGAGCTCTTCGAGTGGTCTTTTTTCACCCGTGGGCATCGGTACGTGTTTTGGTTTCGAAAATTGCGTTTCCGTACAAAACGTCCTGCGCAAAGTCGCAAACAATTACAAATGATATGACCGTAGGCATATCTAGAATTCTTGTCCGAGGGGAGGTTGGAGCGGGCGAGGTAAGCCTCTAAAAAATGTACATTTGCTACAAATACGAACCGTAAAATAAAAACAAATAACAGCCAAAATCAACAGTGTTACAACTATTGCAGGGTCGAGTGTAGTTTGTAGTGTCAACTGTAAAATCGATTCAAAATAAATACTTCAAATTCTCAAAATGCAAACAAATATTGTTTCTCCGTGAATACGCATACCTATACTACATTTCCCTTCACATTTACCACGGAAGGTGTAAGTTTATTGTTTATTTGTATGCGTGGTGCACATACAAATTATGAAAATTTGTACCCTACAAATTCGACCAAAACACAATGACTGTTGTTATACAATATACTATGTAATAATAAAGTAAATACCTAATAGTATAATACTATTGCAAAAAATTAGATATCTTTTTAATGGATTAATTCAACAATTATCAGTGTCAAAAGTAAGTCATTGTGCTATGAGACTATTATTATCAAATCTTCCATTGATTTCTTGAATAATTTAAATTTAATTTTGACTATTATGTTGTCAATCATCGTTATAGTTGGATTTTTTTTCAATATACTAGGGAACTATCGAGGAGAAGGTAAACAGTTGAAATACATTGCTTTCAAAAAATGTTATCTGCCAATGAGATTTTGGTTTTATTTGTGCATCATTTTCTTCCCAACAACTTTTTTTACTTAGGAATCCAACTAAAAGGAAATAAACTTATTCCTACCTTTCAATGGACGTATACAAATTGACTCCCTTGAATTTTTTTTTAAAAGCTTACTCGAATTCAAAAACATCATTTACTTGAATATTGCATCTTATTTTAGGTAGTATACCCTTATATGATTAATCGATTTCTAATCTAAATCCCAAACATAATTTTGTTTTAAATTAAAAATAACTATAAGAGTATACTGAGTATTGGTGACAGTACAATAATATAGAATGACATAGGCTCAACTTAACATCATAGGAAATATTAATAAATTAAATAAATTGAGTATTGGTACCTAATTAGTCAATGTCTATTGATTTATTGTAAATTAAAGGCTAATAAATAATTATAAATATTTTAGTAAATATACCAACGCATCAGTAATAATCAATAATCAATAAATAAAATAATTTTGGTAAAATATCATTATAAACTATACAAAATTTAAGTTAATTATGTTGTATCCACATGTTTCCGTGGTTTAAATTTATTTCTCAATACTTTTAAATATTTTAATTTTGGTTGTGCAAACATAACTGACTATGTTAAACTGGTGATATTGAAAATGATTGTGAATAGATATTTAGCTGATAATCAATGATCGATAAAATTATTGCATTCGACCAATATTAATATGCATGGTAAATACAGTATGTCTTAAAAATAATATTTTTAAACATTACGAAAATTAATAAAATAATCGGTAGTACACGTACAGGTGTCCAACTATCGGTGTATTAATTAATAATCGTAGTATACTAAAGGAGGCAATTCAAGTGAAAAAAGGTCAACTGCCTAAATATTGGAGGCAACTCGATGGTCATTCTCTTCATTCGCCGGTCTCGATTTAGGTGAATAGGTACCTGGGAATCAACTGGTGCGCAGTTGCAGAGCACAAGTGGGACCAACCTATAGATTTTCAATTTTAGTTTTAAAATATAAAAGCATTTCATAGTTGTTTTCAAGTGAAATTGAATAATATAACAGCTGTACTTTTTTAAGTAAAAATAAAAGGTGTAATGTTTAAATTAAAAAAATACTTCTTATCTAGCTGTGACTTGCGGAGTTGTATATTGCAATCAAATTAATATATACCCTTTAATTTGTATGTATATATATATAAATATACATATTATAGTTTCAGCCGTTTCAGAATTATAAAATGTAATGGAAAAATATAATGAATTATTAGAATATTCCTAAATTCCGAACAACAAAACTTAAGATAACTTTAGCTTTTAACTTTAAGTTATAATCCTTCGTAAAAATTTAAGTTTTCGTATAGAAGACGCGTGTCGCTAAACTTCTATTTACTATAACTTTATTATCGT